>NC_137957.1:29297454-29549954 GCF_963924665.1 Micromys minutus
TAGCATGTTTGATGAATAGAAACTTCATGGATAACATGTTCAGTACTGGTAAAATTCTTGTAGTATGAAGACAGAGGTCTTTTAATATACACATTTAGCAAGCCCACCATAGTGTTAAATGGTTTGTAAAAATAGTTTATTTAATAGTGAGTGATACTGATTCTAAGAGATAATGTTTATTAAATTACAGATTTAGCCACAAAAGTCAACTTTTTTTGTAGTACTGGAAGTAGTAGCATTTTTTGTCCTCTAAATTCATATATATGCACAAACCCACACACATGTAAACATGCATAAACATCCTAAAATAAATTAAATTTTAAAGATGACTTTCTTGGCCTTAAGTCAATATCTGCCCATGTAGACCTGTACTGGAAATCTTGGAATCAAAAGATGCCTCTCCTTCAGAGAAGAATCCTGAAATCAGACTTACTGTAAGATGAACAAAACCAGTTCAACCCACCCTACTGGTACAAAAGTTTTACCACATAATATAAGCAATCCTGTAAGTACACTTGGCAGAAAACAGGCAGAGCTAACAAGCAATTTGCTGTGGTAATTTCCTGGGGATCATGTTGTTGTAAGAAGCAAGATGGCTTCTGATCTGTCAAGTTGACCTCTAAGCTTCTTGGGTCAGGCTAGTCTTGATTGAGGGGCCTTACATTTTGAGCACAGCAAATGCAAGGTAATCTTCCCTTTGGATAAGGTTGAAAAGTTTGGAGAACTAGCTCCCTGCACCTTTCATGTACCACAGAGAACAAGAGCTTCCTATTTGGGTTCAGGATGCCATCTTAGAGACAGAAACAGATGGATTCCCAAGGGGTGTGTCAATAAATTATCTATTAAAGGAAGTCAGCTCAGAGTCAAACAGGGTAGATCTTGGTGTGGTCATTCTGACAGGAGCCACTCTTTTTAGCTTACAGACTACTGAAACAGTGGTCCCTAGGGGACCCCTGAACTTTCATAAGTAGTAGAATATCTAAAGCTCCAAAGTTAATGTACCTAATTGCTAATTTATTGATTATTTTACTAATATGTTAATGAGACATTGGATTGTTTCAATAACATTAATTATTGAATTAAAATATGCATCAAATTAAATCAAATACATAGTATGGTACCAAAAGGCATTAATGAATATTTTGGTGTTACATTATCTTATAAAATACTGCTATGTTGCATTCTCTGTGAAATAGAGAACAGAGAGTATCTTCTGTTTAATATGACCTGATCCCATGTCCAAGCCTTAAGTCTGAATGCCTGTTTCTGTTTGCTACTGTTGTAGTCACTAGTCTCCACTTTGCAAGAAGCAGAGGCTCCGACTTTAGAACTTCCACAAACATAAAAATATTTTTTGTCTCTGTATGTCACCTAAACTTGGTCTTCATGTGGGATATCTAAATGTGGGAGCAGAGGCTGTCTTTGGATCCCTTTCCCTCTATTGGGCTGCATAGTCTAAATTAAATAGAAGACAAACCTAGCCTTAAAGCAATTTGATATACCAAGACTAGTCATATTCATGTGCGACCTCCCCTTCTCTGAAAAGAAAAGAGGATGGACTGAGGAGTCAAAAAAGGACTAACAGGAGAGAGAGGAAGGGGACATGCAGTCTGGATATAAAGTTAATTTATTAATTAATCAATCAATTAATTAAAATTTAAAAAGTAAAATACTTTCAGAATGAAGCATGTCACCTCAGCCTATTCTCAACTGTGGGACAAACTTTCAATAGTACAATACAACTACGGAGCTGTATGCTGGTCACTAGTACAGTACTACTATGGAACTGTATGCTTGTAAACTCTGAAATTCCCTTTAAGTCCTTATCCTGGTCATGGGCACAGAGAATTCATGCCACTTGGCCTTTTGAGGTTTGCTTCTCTGGGCTAGTCATTTCTTTAAGCCTCAGCTTGCTCCTGGTAACCACCTCCCATTCAAACTTGATTTTCTTTTCTTTGTGTGGTGTAGCTCTTTTGCTGTCTTCCGGTCCTTATTTTTGGATGATGAGAAGGCTAAATAATACATGTTAATTATAGGAGCAGCAAATCTGAGATATGCATAGTTAAAAAAACCAACCAAACAAACCGACAACAGCAAACCCTGAACTTGTCCACCCTCTTCACACTATTTAATCACCTCTTCCTTCAGATACTCTTTTTCGGAAGAACAGGTTTGGATCATTCACATTACAAAGGTCTTAGGAAAACCTGCAGATTGGGACACACTGCGAAAAACACCTTTGGAAACCTGAAGTGCAGTACTATAGTGTAAGATCTGATCTTCAGAGCTCCTAGGAAGCTGTAAGCTCGCATATAAAGCAGCATCCCTCTGCTGGCCATTGTACCGCAATTGTCTCTGTCACCACTTAGTTTGTATTTATTTATAAGTGAGCTTACAAAGTCATGAGGTACTGGGAATCATTTATGGCACGGTTCGCATTTTCTTCTTTATTTCTTGCTTCACTGTTCCTTGTTTTCCTGCTCACTGCTCCCTAGTAGCCCCTTTGCTAATATCTGATGTATTTTAATATTCCAACTCTTCCCCTCCACCATTTTTAAGATTTCTTCTTCCTAAGCTGAGGAAGAGGGTGACCCTGCAGGAGGACCAGCAGTCTCAACTAACTTGGCCCTCATGGTCTCTCAAACACTGGACCACCAACCAGGCAGCATTCACCAGCTCCTATGAGGTCCCCAACACATAAAGCACAGAGGACTCCCAGATCTAGTTTCAGTCAGAGAAGATGCACCTCGCTCTCAAGAGACCAATGGCCTCAGGGAGACCGAAGAACTGGCAGGGTAGGAACATCCTTGTGGAGACAGGGGTGGGGCTAGGGGTGGAGGTGCGGGATGTTGAACAGTGAGAGGGTGGACCGGGGGGATAAAATCTGGAGTGTGACTAAAATAAAATAAAATGAAATGATTTATTTATTCTTTCTCATGGTCTTAGTCTAGTCTACAACTACACACACACACACACACACACACACACACACACACACACACACACACAAGGAGAAGGGAGGGAACAAAGGTACAGGGAGGAAGAAAATAAAATCCAGTTTCTGGATGTGTTAAAACAATTTTTTTCTGATTTTAATTTTTGTTTAATATATTGAATTCTATCCATTTTCCCACATATGCTATAATTTCACTTTTTTTCATGGCAGAATAAAACCCCACTGATTTTACATATATCATCTTTTTATACATTCATCTGATAAACATCTAGCTAGGTTGGCTTTAGCTACTGTGAACAGATCTGTAATAAATAAAGATATGGAAGCATTTTTGTGATGAGGAAATAAGGACCTTTGGGTATATAACTAGAAATATTATTGGTGGGCCATAAGATATGGTTTCCAGTTTTTCTCAGAAAGTTCCAAACTGATTTTCACAATGGCTGTGCGAGCTTACATTCTCATAGCAAGGTGTAAGATATATATATACAGTTATATATAAATATAAATAAACTATAATCATAAATCTCTATAAGTACAAAACAATAAATAAGTAATAATAAATCATGCAAAATACTGCAATTGTAATCTATTCATTCATTTTATTTATCCATTGATATAATTTGTATCTTATATGAAATATAATATATATGTATATATGTAGATGTATACATATATATTTATACATACATACCTACACACATATGAAAAAAACACATTTTGTGGGCTTGTAATGTGTGTGTCATAATGGTAGTTAGGTTCTACTATAAGGGTCTAGATTATATAGCTGATTGAAAGAAATGCCTTATTTCTATTTGAATTAGTTGTCTGTATCAATGTTCCTGGCCAGGATGCCACCTTCACTCTGTATTTGAGTCATAACCTTCCATTTCGTTGCTCCTCTATACCCAAAGCAGTTTTTTTCCCCCATAGACTAAAACAGAATTCATTATTACAGCAGTATTTTAATCCTGGAAAATCCTGGAATAAAATAGAAAGGCTCTAAGTTCTCATGAGAAGGATGTATTAGCTGAGAATATTACTATTACATTCAGATCCCCACTTTTTCTTCATGAGTGGCTAGAAAATTTAGTTTTTGCTCACTGCATCTATGATATAGATTTAGATATCTATATATCTATATCATATGTGTGTGTGTGTGTGTGTGTGTGTGTGTGTGTGTGTGTGAGTGTGTTTAGATGAAATGATTTGAAAAAGTAAGTGGTCTCTCCTATAGTGTAACAAGTCAGATTTATCTCCATTCAAATGTTGTTAATGGTACAAACTGACTTTAGCTGTTCTTCAGTCTCCTTTCTGTATATAAAACCTGTAGTTTTATGTATAAGTAATACTATTGATTTTGAAACTGAGTGTTCAGCTTATTATGTGTCATTTATATTCATATAGGGGAGAGCACCCCAAGGTGTGTCATGTGATTGTGGTCACGAGGAAGAAGTTTAAAATTATATTCAGTGATTGAATGGAGATTGCAAAGAGTGCTGTGCATGGAATACGGCTACTTCCTCTCTACAGAAAGCAAAGTACTAAGAAGTACAGTCGGGCTGGAGAGATGACTCAGTGGTTATGGGCACTGATTGCTCTATCCAAGGTCCTGAGTTCAATTCCCAGCAACCACATGGTGGTGCATAACCTTCTGTAATGGGTTCCAATGCTCTTTTCTAGTATGTCTGAAGACAGCTACACTGGACTCATATACATTGAATAAATAAATATTTAAAAAATATGTAAAGATAAAGAAACATAGTAATAAAAAAACATACAGATATAATTGATGGAAAAGAATATTAACAGAGTTGTGTTCAGTGGACGAAATATTGTATGGTAATCTGACACAACTGTGAAATCCCTCCTAGTTTCTCAGTCATTTTTTCCTGTACTTAAAACACCAACCTTAAGATTCTCTTGTAAATATTTGTGTATGTCGACTAATTTGAACTTAGCTTATAGATGGTGTGTATTTATAAGTAGCAATTTAATTTCATTAGAATTTTAGTTTATTGTTTATCTTTACTGATAAGAAATATAGCATAGTCCTGGAGAGATGATGCAGAAGTTGTGCTTTGGCTGCTAGAGAAGCAGGATCCATTGTTAGCACCAATATATCAACTGTCTGTGACTCCAATTCTGGAGACCTGAAGTCCTCTTCTACTCTTCATGATCCTGCATGGATGTGAGACACAAAAGTTCACACAACCCTACACATATCTTAACCAAATTCTTAAGAAAATGGCTGCATCTAGAGAATATCATCCTGAGTGAGATAACCCAGTCACAAAAGAACAGACATAATATGCAGTCACTGATAGTGGGATGCTAACCCCAGAGGCTTGCACTCCCCCAGAAACAACTCACAGACTGTATGAAGTCCAAGAAATAAAGAAAACAAAAAAAAAAAAAAAATAGTCATGCTCAATCCTCACCCACCAAGAACACATTGACAAATTCCGGGTTGTACCCTGTATTACATGTACTCTCTGCTCATTGTAAAAAAAAAAAAAAAAAAAAAAAAAAAAAAAAAAAAAATCTTTACACACCAAGAAAACTTTGACTATTTCCAGGTTGCATCTTGTTTTACATGTACTTTATGCTCATTGTTACTGGTGGGATCTTTATCACACTATCAAACCTTTAAAAAAAAAGTACTGACAAAAATGTATTGTATAATTTTATGCGAAAAATGCTTAAAATCTGTAAATTTATCTTTGTTTTGTAAAATAAAGTTGTTAAAAAAAGTTCACACAACCCTACACATATCCATACAAAAATAGGAGATAAATAAATATTTATTTTAAAAAACCGATGCCTTAAAAACTATAAATTTTATATTCAGAAATAAGCTTTAACCACTTAATAAAAATCACTGTTTTCCCATTGGTTTCATGGTGCTTTCTAATGGGAGAAGCAGATCTTCTGCATGTTACAACTTTTATCTGAGCCATTTAAATGCAACAAACACTTTTCAATTAGAATTTTTCCACTTTGTCTAAATTATTTTGTCCTGGGGGATCTTTTATTTCTAGATGTTGCTTTATTTTGAATTAGCATCAAACTTAATTTTTTTATTTAATTAAAATATAGTTACAATAGTTTCCCCTCCACTCATCCAAACAGTGGTGTAACCTCATACTTAAAATTCATGGCCTCAGAAGGTGGATGACTCAGTTTTTCTTAGAAGGGAGAACAAAATGCTCATGGGAGGAAAGAATGGGACAAATAAAGGAGCAGGGATTGGAGAAAAGATCATCCAGAGACTGCCTCACCTGGGGATCCATCCCATATGCAGCCACTAAACCCAAGCACTACTGCTGATGCCTAGTAGGGCTTACTGGCAGGAACCTAATATTGATGCCTCCTCAGAGGCTCTGCCAGTACCATGCTGTTACAGAGGAGGATGCTTGCAGCTAACCATCAGACTGAACATGAGGACTCCAATGAAGGAGCTGAAAGTGTCTACAAATCCATGAGAAGAACAAAATGACCAACTAACCAAACCCACCAAAGCTCCCAGGGACTAAAACACCAATCAATGAGTTCGCATGGAGAAACCCATGGCCCCAGGTGCATATGTAACAAAGGATAGCGGCATAAATTGGAGGAGAGGCCTTTGGTCCAATGAAGGCTCATTTTCCCAGCATAGGGAAACATCAAGGTGCTGAAATTGGAGAGGGTGGTTGGAAGAGGGAGCACCTTCATGGAGGCAATGGGAGGGAGAGGGCATTGGGGGAAGGGGATAGCACCCAACTTGTATATACAGAGAATATTCGATAAAAATATGGCCTCTTATTTATTATTATTGTTGCACATCTGTATGTACATAAATTTATAAATGCAACATGATTAATCTGTTTAGTACTGCTTGATGTGTGTATTTTCATGAATAGCTACTTGAGAATGATTTCAGGGGCTTATCCTCAGGGTAGACTAATTTTTCTTTTCTTAACAATCTTTCATTGTAGTCATTCTTCCAGGAGTAAAAATTTCATCATTCCCACCATCTAGTTTAAACTGATATGCTCTCCACATTTTAAGAGTGCAGCTTTCCTGTCATATCTTTAAGGTACAACCTTTCAGCAGCCATTTTGGTCCTCTGAAGATCCCTGAGCGAAGAAGTTTTGTCATATACATATGTATATATATGTATAATGTGACTGAATATAATCACTCTATGACTTTGAATACATTTCCAGGATATTGGTTATGATGCTAAAACATTCATAAAACACTATCACTCAATTCTTTTGCTTCCTTATAATACAGAAATTCTTCCAGTGGGAAAGGTGAAATGAGACACTTAAGGTCATAGAAACAGAATAAGCAAACATGTCAGGATAAGCAGTAGGTGTTTTCAATAAACATAGTACACTCAGATTGATTCCGAATGCTTTAATAAAGGGATGTGATAAAAAAAAAAGTGGAACAACAACGTTTATGTATTATTAGTTGTTAAAGCCACAGGAAGAAAACAAGATACAAAGAAAATGTGACCACATGGTCAGCAGAATGTATCTATATGACCAGTCCCCAATAAAAATATTGGAGGTATGTGAGCCTAAAACAATGTTTTGAGGAATAAAATTAGTCATGTGCTGTGGAAAATTATTACTGAGAAAATTATACATGTTCTATGCAAATCCAAGTGTACTCTCAAAAGGTGACATTTATCATAACTGCATCTTATTCACCTGGTTTTTTGTTTGTTTGCATTTTGTTTTGTTTTTGGTTAATATTCTGTTTGTTTGTTTGCTTGTATTCATGGGTTTTTGCATGCTTCTTTTCACTGTAATAAATCTGACTCATGTGTAAAGCTTTGTCTTTACAAAAATGTTCCTTTTTGCAAAGGGTTAGGGGCCACCTAAGATTTAGAAATGATATCACACAGAAATGTATTGCCGCCATATAAGTAATACTGACTTGTATGTTTTTCTGTTTCTGTGAGAGTGTGTGTGAAAGAGTGTGTGATGTGCATAGTAGAGGGTATAAGTGTGTGTGTGTGTGTGTGTGTGTGTGTGTGTGTGTCACTAGGAATTGAATCCAGAGGTTATTCAGACCTACCTGTCAAGTGTTTTACCACTGAGTTAGAGCACCAATTTGGAAGGGAAAAGTTTGATTCTTAAAAAAAAAAAAAGAAAAGAAAGAAAGAAAGAAAATATTTTGAAATATGTATCTATTTTTTAAATAATTTCATTTATTTGATGTGTCTTTGTTATCTGATAAAGGTATCTTAGGGTCTAAAACTTGTCTATATGTTGAGTACAGTTACATCTTTACAGATAAAAGATAACTACTAAGTCTTCTCAAAATGTTAATTAAATGCAAGAAAGTATTTTCAGTTTTGCAGAGAAAGTAGACAACACTTCTTATACTCAGCCTATCCAAAGCCGTAGAATTTATGGTAGGGTATTATGGAGGCTGGATTAGAGCTAGATGCTGTCAGGATTTACTCTGTGAGGTCTTAGTGTCCCTTAGAAACCTTAAAATAGTTCCCATAGCAATGATTATGGCACTGGAGGTAAATATAGAAAAGCTATCATTTGGATTTGTCAGTTTCTTTCTCTCTTTCTCTTCTTTTAATACATTTTGTGGTGTTTGGCATTGAGATACTGACAGTGTTTGTATTAGTTTCCTATGGCTGCAGCCAAGGCTTAAAATGTAGCAAGTGAAATGGTAAGATCCTTGAGCTGAAAAAAATGTTTAATAATTCCAGTGAAAATGTGTAAAGATAAGGTATCACAAATATACAAAACAGTCTAACGTATAAGTGCACAATATAGAGGACATCATGAATTTTGAAAGCAAATGGATGGGACTAGAAAATATCATCCCAAGTGAGGTAACTCAGACCCCAAAGGATATATATGCTATGTACTTACTGATAAGTGGATATTAGCCAAAAAGTTCAGAAGACCCATGATACAACCCACAGACTGCAGGAAGCATAGCACCAAGGACAGCCTAAGTGTGAAAAATTTAGACCCATTTATAAGGGGGACCAAAATTATCATGGGAATCAGAGAGAGGGAATAACCTGGGTGGGAAGGGGGAGGGGAGCCATAATTAGGTATGGGAGGAGACAAGAGAGAAGCCCAAAGTACCAGGAGAATGAGTGAAAATATGCAGCTATGTGGGGGAGGGGCATATAGAAGTTTTCAGAGACCTGGGATGAGAGAGACTACTGGGACTCAATTGATGACATTAGCCAAAATGTCCAACAGTGGAGAGAAGGAACCTGAAGAGACCACCTCCATTAGATAGACTTGGGGCTACCCACATATTTTCTTTTTTCTTTTTTTTTTTTTCTTACCCAGAATTGTTCAAGTTTAAAGGAAATGGAGGAACAAAAATGGAGCAGAGATGGAAAGAAAGGCCAACTAGTGACTGACCAACCTTGAGATCTATCCCATGTGAGCACACAAAACCTGAAACAATTACTGATGCCATACTTTGCTTCCAGACAGGAACCCGGCATGGCTGTCATCTGAGAGACAGATGCAGATATTTTCAACAAGCCATTAGACTGAGATCCAGGACCCATATGAAGAAATTTGGTGATGGACTGAAGGAGCCAAGAAAGGTTACAACCCCATAAGAAAAACAACAGTGGCAACTACTCCAGAATCTCAGAACTCCCAGAGACTAAGCCACTAACCATGGAGCATACATGGGCCAATTGGTGCCTATGAGTAGAAGAAGATTGCCTTGTCAATAGAAGAGGAAGAACTTAGTCCTGTGGAAAATCAATACCCTAGGGAAGAGTGATGCTGAGAACTAAGATGTAAGTGGGTTGTCAGGTGGGGGATTACCCTATCAGAGGTGGGGTGTGGGGGTATGAAGGGGGGAACTGGAAGGGTACCTTGTGAGATGTAAATAAATAAAATAATTTTAAAAATGCACATATTGTTCTGATGCAGTTCAGGGAAATCTTATACTGAGAAATCATTTATTAATTCAACACATGGTAACAGCTATCTAATAATAATCAGGAAAATTGAATTTGAAATAATGCACTCATACAGTGCTTGCCCTAAAATCCTGAGGACCAGATTTTGATCTCCAGTACCTGTATAGTAAACTCAGAAGCAGTGGCATGTATCTGTAATCATAGCACTGGGGAAGAAGAATACTGGGGACTTCTCGCTATCCAGTCTAGCCAAATCAGTGAGATACCCATGTCAAGAAATAACAAAGAAACAGAGAAAGGGAGGAAGGAAGGAGCCAAGGTCTGTGTTCTAAGAGAGAGCAGATTAAGGTTAGTGGGACTTGGAGGCAAGATCCTACCCAACTAAATTTAGATCCAGGCATGGTGTAACATACCTTTAATTTCAGGAGACAGGCATGGAGGTCAAGGTCAATCTACAGAGAAAGATCTAGGACAGCCAACTTAGGCAGTGAAGAAATTGGAAAACAGAAAGCTAGTAACAAAGTAATAAAACAAGAGGACCCTCCTCCAGCTTGTGAAAGCAGCAGAACTCAGCATCTTTGGCCATATGGCTCTGGCTTTATAGTTCAGAATAGAATGGACTCCTGGGACAATTGATGCTGTTTAAATGAAGCTAAGAAATTAGTACTGATTAAGAACAGATCATCATCACTGAAATGAAATCTGGGAAGTGATTTCTGAAAGCACAAAGTGTTCCAGAGATAGCCAAGGTTGTACCTCGTGCTGCAGCTGTACTTGGTAACGTGTAAGAGTTAGCCAAGTGATACTGGTTTTGAAGGCATGAAGGAGTCATGAAGAGCAGCTGAGGTTTGGCACTGTGAGAGTCCAGGCAAGGCCATTGTTGGTGGTGCAGCCTCAATTGCAGTTGATGACTCAGGACTGAAATAGGCATGCAAGGAATTGAGGCTTGGCATCATGAAGAGAGCCTATGAGAGATTATTTATTGGTGAAGCCAATACTTGTTTTTGTCACTGAGGTGTGTTTCCTGTATTCAGCAAAATGTTGGGTCCTCCTTATGTATCCAGTCTGTTAGTCCATGTATTTTTATTACAGAATTGAGTCCATTGATGTTGAGAGATATTAGGGACCAGTGATTGTTTCTCATGTTATTTTTGATGTTTGAGGTCGAAATATATTTGTGTGGTTGTCTTCTTTTGGGTTAGTTGAAAGAAGATTATTTTCTTGCTTTTTCTAGAGATTTTTTTTACCCTCCTTGTGTTAATGTTTTCCGTCCATTATTCTTTGTGGGGCTGGATTTGTGGAAATATATTGTGTAAATTTGATTTTGCATGGAATATCTTTGTTTCTCCATATATGTTAATTAAAAGTTTTTCTGGATGTAGTATTCTAGGCAGGCATTTGGTTCTCTTAGAATTTGTATGACATCTGCCCAGAATCTCCTAGCTTTCATAATCTCTGTTGAGAAATCTAGTGTGATTCTGATAGGTCTTTCTTTGTATGTTATTTGACCATTTTCCCTTACTGCTTTTAATATTCTTTCTTTGCTTTGCATATATGCTGTTTTTATTATTATGTGACATGAGGAATTTCTTTGCTGGTCCAATCTATTTGAAACTCTATAGGTTTCCTGTATGTTTATGGGCATGTCTTTCTTTAGTTTAGAAAAATTTTCTTCATTGTGTCAATGTTTTCTATAGTATCTTCGTTCTCTAAAATTCTCTCTTCCATCTCTGTATTATGTGGGTAATGTTTCCATCTATGACTCCTGATCTTTATCCTAAGTTTTCTATCTACAGGGTTTTCTCACTTTGTAATTCTTTATTGGTTCTATTTCCATTTTTAAATTCTGAATAGTTTTGTTCAATTCCTTCACCTGTTTGGTCAAGTTTTCCTGTAATTCTCTAAAAGCTTCTACCATTTTACCTGTGTTGTACTATATTCCTCCAAGGAAGTTATTTATCACCTGTTTGTTTGATTTGTTTTCTGTTTTGTGTTTTACTATCACAGTATTTATTTTGCTTAGAATGTTCACGTGTGCATGCATTATTTTAAGACTCATACACCCTCCCCCAAATTTTTTATTGGAAATTTTCTGCACTTACAGTTTAGATGTTATCCCTTTCCCACTATCCCACTTCCCTAACCTCCCATTAAATGAACAGATATTTTTAATGTATTACTTTGCTGCTGCTGCTCATTAGAGACAAGGATATAGAAGTGGACTGTTATTGGGTAGAATTATTATATTTATACTTTGACTTACTGCAGTCCAGAAAGGAAAAGAGCTTGTACTGAATACATTTTAACTATGTTTTAAACAGAATGTAGACCAAGGAATCACTTTAGCTGTACTTGTTTCCAGTGACTCAACTGCTTTATATACTTAGCTAAAATGGCTGCCACACTTGCTACAGCATCTAAAATGAGACTTAGCATATTTCTGTTTCTTAGGATTAGAGTGAGATATTTTGTCTCAATTTTATGTTGTATACAAACTGTCACTGGGAACCATAACTAAAACACTAACTAACTAACTAGATAAATAAATAAATAAATAAATAATGTTAAAGTTTATAAAAAGTCACAAGAAATTTTAAGAAATAATTAATTTCCAGTGCTGATCATAAAATATTATCAAGATGAATTTGTAATGTGCCAAAAAAACTAGCTTGGAGTATCATGATGACCAATTTATTGAAAGCAGAAAATGATATGTAAAGTTAAGTCACCTTAAATTCTCTTAGTTAGAAAGAGGTTATTATTAAAGTGAAAATTTCACTGTTTTCTAAAAGCCTTGGGGAAACTGTCAACATCTATACTGCCTAAGTTACAACATGTACTAAACTATGTTTCAAAAATTATAATGATAAGTTTAGAAGGAGTTGAATGAATAATATATCACTTCTGAGGCAGGGCTCTGAATTATTAGTTTATTCTACCAAACCTCACACAATGCTATCAAAACCATATTTGTGGCTGGGACTGTTAGCTGATGTCTCATTTATAATGGTTAGGCCTCACAGAGATCTATATCTCTGCTTATTATTTTACTTACTCAATATAGTTCAGTCCTCTGTCATTAATTATCATATAATATGAAAAAGCAATACATATACAGATCACATCCATTCAGAGAAAGTGAGCAAAGTAAAGTTGTAGTTGCATTCACTTGTCGGAAAGAACATTTGCCAAAGTTGCTAAAGAAAGTTTGCTAAAATTAATAACTCTTACATATTGTAAAGAGCATAAAATGTAAAGATTTGGATCAAGGGAGACATGTATCGTATACATCATGTGTTTTATGCAATTCTAGTAACATAATTGGATTTGTTCTTCATCTGTGAAATTTGGGCAACCCCACTTCTTTGAACTGGGAGATAAAATGTAACAATATAGTCAAAGTACTTACAAAAGAATCTCATTTCATCTAAGCACTTACTGTTCTTTTAAACTCAGAGATTTTTTTTTATTTTCAGGACATGATCTATATTTTTTCTTTTTTTTCACTTTTTATTGGGCTTTAATTTTCAGGGTATTAAAGGAGTCAAAGAGTCATAGACCGAGTTCCCCACACAGGAGTCAGGAAGATAATGATGGTCCAGAGTGCATCCTGGGCACACGAGTTAACATTCAGGTTAGAGTTCTTGCTAAAAAAAAAAAAAAAAAAGAAAAAAAAAAAGCTGAAAAACACACAAGCTGTTATTACCAAACTAACAATTAACACTTCTTTTCTTCTCATTGATGTACGTATTATAGTGACCTCTTTGAAATGATGACTTCTTGAAGGGCAAAATCCCACTTCAGTGAGAAGCTCCCTTATTTTGATATCTAAAAGGTTTCTTCTTCTCCACTGGTGGACTGGCACCATCTTGGAGTCCGTTTATTTTCCAAGACCAGTCATTGTGACCAGTCATTTCTGACTCTTTGTCTCTCTCTGTCTCTTGCATCTGAACTGTACTCACATAGTCATCTTGTCTGAAAGGGACAAGTCCTTTACGTGGGAATTAGGCCATCCACAGAAGAAGCAAAGCCTGGAATGACAGCGTTGCAGTAACTGCGCCCTCAGCTGCTTTTTTCTCTCCCCAAAGACAAACCCACCTGTAGCCTTCTTGCTGTGTTCCACTCATAACCTCCACAGCCTGCCATTAAAAAGGCCATTAGCATCTTGGACCCAAGTAAGTGCTCCAACAGCTGCTTCGGCTTTTCTAGACAGGACTATCTGTCCCCCTCCCCACCCCACCCCCTTGCCTTGTAAAGTGGCTTTTACCAGAGTAGTAACATCATGGGCGGTAGCTTCACTGTGGAGGGCCATGGTGACAGTGGCTCCCTGTTGCATCTCCTCAAAAGCTGCCACTGAAGCTTCTGCCAGTGATGCTTCCATCTGGGTGGCCTCTGATGCTTGTGTTGTCTGGATGGTCATTTCACGGCCTTGTAATATGGTCTAATCTTATTACACCTCTCCATCAGCCACAGCAGAATAATTCACTTGAGCAAAGGTGACTGTGGTTGGCAGTTCTGAAGCTTCAGCCAATGTGACTACTGTTGACCCCATACCAATCTG
Source organism: Micromys minutus (assembly GCF_963924665.1). Classification (NCBI taxonomy): domain Eukaryota; kingdom Metazoa; phylum Chordata; class Mammalia; order Rodentia; family Muridae; genus Micromys; species Micromys minutus. The sequence continues at coordinate 29,311,891 of NC_137957.1, forward strand.
CATGAGTGACTCGGTGCCATCAGGGTTGCTGAAGGTCTGTGCTACCGTCTATGATGGTAGGAGATGGGCTATAGTGTGTGTGGTGGTGGCATGAGCTTGTGTTTGCTGATGATCAAAAACATATGAAAGATCCTCCTCCCATGATGCTAATAACGACTTTCAACTATGGTCCGTAATGCCTGGGTCCGTGAAAACCTTTGCCTTTGCTCTTCTGTGCAGACATCACTATGGACACTGGGTCATGGGATATCTTCTGGCCACCAGATAGGCTTGCAGCATTCTTTCCCTCAGCCTGGCTTTCCCCAACATGTGGACTATTTGAGCATCTCTGGGATAAATGCCCAAAGCTGAGCCCGGGTCATTTTGTCCACAGAGATTGGAATCCCATCAATGGTGAGAGGTGGCAGTTTGAATTAACCTCCTGTGGTGCAGGGGCTTATTCTGCCAGAGCAGAATTCAGGTCTTCCCGGTTCATGCTCTTGTACTTTCGCACCACGTTCTCCAAAGGTGCAGGGCCAAACACCTTAAAGACAGGGTTTGTTTTGGAGGGTGGAATGTGAAGGCCTGATGCCCCAGTATAGGAGAATTCTAGGGCCGGGAGGCAGGAGTAGATGGATAGGTGATAAACCAATCTCAGAAGCAGGAGTTGGGGGATGAGATAGGAGGTTTCCAAAGGGGAAACCGAGAAAGAGGATAACATTTGTAATGTAAATAAATAATATATCTAAAAACTGTGACACTGTGCTAGCTTGTTTGATATCAAGTTGACACAGCTCAGGTCATCTGAGAGAAGGGAAACTCAAGAAAATTCCTCCATAAAATCATCCTGTGGGTAAGCCTATAGGGCATTTTCTTAATTAATGATTGGTAGGGAAGGACCCAACCTTTTGTGAATGGGTCCCCTCCTGGGTTGGTGGTCCTATGTTAAGAGGCCCCTCCTGTAGCTAGGCAAGAACCCCAGTGGAGTAATAGCAACACCAACCCACTAACAAAACTTTCAACCCAAAATTTATGTATAGGGGATGGAGCAGAGACTGAAAGACTGGACAATTAATAACTGCCCCAACTTGAGACCCATCCCATGGACAAGCCCCAATCCCTAACAGTATTAATGATGTGATACTATGTTTATGCTTGCAGACAGGAGCATGTTGTCCTTTGAGAAGCTCCACTTATCAGAGGAATCAGACAGATACAAACAGCCACAGCCAAACAGTGGATGGAGCTTGAGGACACATAGAAGACTAGGAGGAAGGATTGCAGACCCTGAAGGGGATAGGAACTCCACAGGAAGACCAACAGAGTCAACTAACCTGAACCCTTAGGGCTCTAAGTGTCTGAACCACCAAGCATACACAACCTGAACATACCTATGCCTCCCCACATATATGCATACATGTAACATATATGCAGCTTGGTCTTTATGTGCGAAAAACTGGAATGGGGCTATTGCAAAGGCTGCAGCCTGTTCATCTGCTTTGTCTGGCCTCTATGGAGAGGATTTGTCTAAACTTGAAGTGCCAGGGTAGGGGGATGCCCAGGAAGCCCCACCCTATCAGAGGCATGGGGGTGTGAGAAGAATTCTAAAGGTAGTGACCAGGAGGGGCACAGTGAGTGGGATGTAAAGTGAATTAAGTAAAAATAAATAAATAAATAAAATAAAATAAAATAAATTTAAAAAGAGAAAAAAAAAGTGGGCTGAGCAAGCCATGAGGAACAAGGAAATAAGATGAACCCTTTTATGATCCCTGCTTCAGCTTCTGTTCCCAAGATTATGATTTACAAAATATCTTTTCTATTATTCCTAAGGCTCAGGACAAGAATCCAAGCAGATGGCACCTTGACATACTCAACATTTTACATCAGCAGAAACAAAGAGTACCCTGAAACAGAAGGGTCACTCTGAACTCCCTTTGCTTCTTTCTCCTGGAGCAGGTCACAAAAGACCAGTCTTTCTTTAAAGGAGGCCACCAAGCTCTAGAGGAAAAGAGACTATACTCAGAGTAAAGGAAGAATAGAATTAGTAGCCTCTGGTAATTGTCAAATTATTGTCATTATATTAGACACCTTTGTCCTCCAATTACACATTTGAATGCAGTCCAGAAAATTAGTTTTCCTTGAATCTGTGACCATTAAAAGACTAATTTAATACATGTTCAATAAACTTTGGTTAGGTAAATTGGTTATGCTTTCCACTTGTCAGGTTTTACTTTCAAGGGTGTCTTAGGCTTTTATTGTGTGGGCAGACACTATGATCAAGGCAAGTCTTATGAGGACAACATTTAATTTGGGCTGGCTTACAGGTTCAGAAGTTCAGTCCATTATTATCAAGACAGAATCATGGCAGCATCCAATCAGGCATGGTGCAGGAGGAGCTGAGGGTTCTATATCTTCATCTGAAGGTTGCCAGCAGAATATTGACCTTCAGGTATCTAGGATGAGTCTTATAGCCCAAATGCACAGGGACACACCTACTCCAACAAGGCCACATCTACTGCAACAGGACCACACCTTCTTTTAGTGCCACTCTCTGGGCTGAGCATGTATAAATCGTCACAAGAGGTCACAGTGATGAACTTTGTAATAGATGAAGAAAATATACATCTCTTGAATATTATGTTCTTAACAAAATACATCAAATATGAATTGTGGAGAAGAACAAATGGTACTTCAAAGAATAGATAGTTATAACTTAATTAAGCATCTACATGAGCTACAGAGGTGTGAATTTGGATATTTGCAGCTATTGATACAATATTGTAGGATTACTTATTGTAAAAATCAATGTTCTGAGTATTTCATTTTAATGTAAGCATAAAGAATAACTATGTTGCTTTAATATTAATTTTACACCTGTCTAGCAGTAAAATTGCATCACAAAATATTTACAACTCTTTAGAAGTTTAGATTTATAATAACAACATATGCCACCTTGATGTTCACTGACATCTTCAGGCATGGAAGGTTTTATGACACACTAGAAACATAACTAGGGTCTGAATTAGAGTGGGTATATATAAAATCACTTCGGTCACGCTTCTGCATTTTGCACATCTGCTGTGTGAACTAAAATTGTTAATTGGAAAAATGTGTTCATCAGAAAATGATCAGGAATTAAGAGAATACAGCAAGTGCTGTGTTGGCTAAAGATCAGTGTCTTGTTATACAGGAGACTGATGTGTTAGCTTCGGGACTTAATCTTCAGATTCCATGTCCACACATGTCACCCACTGTGACTGCATCTTTTGTGCTTTCTCATTTGGATGCATCTGGCCTTGAACTGAAAATGGTAAAACCATCATCATCCGAAATATTGCACTGGTAATGGCTTTGTACTACTTTGGTTCATGTGAAACTCTGGGGCAAGGAAACAAACCAAAATTTTTTTTCAAGCTTTTTTCATTCTTGTTTCTATATCTCATGGCTGAATGCTCATGTGAAGATTTGTTAAGTGTCATAAACAGGGAGAGATATTACTTGAGAGTATCTTTTTAGTATTAAAAATTTTGAAACTAATTCTGGAAATTATTGCTCCTAAAGAAGTAACCATCAGACTTCCTGGCCTCTTGCTAACAAAATTCCAGAGAAGAGATAGTGTGGTTGCTAGCATTGACTACAACACTTGTGTCAGGAATAATAGTTAACTAGTAAAAGTAGCAAATGCCAATTATAGGTAGGAAATGTTCCTTTCATCATGAAACATTTTTTTCTGAGTCATTGAAAACTTGTGACTCTCATGGGATGGACACTTCCAGGAAAAGGTTGAGGTCCTGGTCATTTGCTAACCCTTCACAGAAGTACTACTGCTATGTTTATACTGTTACATAATAGATAAATAGACACTGTCTTGCCAACCCAAGACCTCCAAGAAGAAGAAAGAATTGACCCTAAGAAACTGGTAACCTCTTTGTTTTCATGGAAAGCCATATAGATGACAGTCATGTTCCAGAATAGACACCTAGATTTTCAGTGCTACACCCATCTTCCCAGAAAAGAGCAGAATAATCACAGTTGAATTTGCAATCGCATTGAAGGGATGATGGCTGGGACTTAAAACTAACTTGACTGAAAAAAAAATTTAAAGGTATATTTTGCCTGAGTGTATGAAAGTGATACCTACCTGCTTTTCTAAATGTCAATATAGCTCATATTCAGATCAATACCACTGGTCACTATGAATCTTTTGTCATAGAAGCTTAGGCAGAGTTCATGAAATGGCCAGATGCAGGAGTTTGACCCTATTAGGCTTAACTACTCTTCTGAATTATAAGTACTGACTTTAATTATAAGTGATGTTTCCACATGTTTGAGTGCCTGGGAAAAGAAGCATTAGATAAGGACTTGTTGCCATGTTTTGGGCTAAGCTACTGATCTCTGAAATTTAAATACCTTGCAGATATTGATAATTGATTAACTGTAGCTCATTTTCAAAAATGGGTTACTATTGACTCAAAGTTAAAAATTTACCAGTGAGGGGCTTGAGAACTGGCTCAGAAGTTAAGAGCACTGGCTGATCTTCCACTGGCACCATGTTCAATTCCCAGCACCCACATGGCAGCTTACCCCAGTTCCAATTGCAGGAGATACAACACCTCACACAGGCATACGTGCATTAAAACATCCATACCTATTTGCATAAACACAAAACTATTTTAACAAGACAAGAGTAGAAATGAGCAGAGCAACTGGAAAAGTACTTCTTCAAACTGTGGGAAACTCACCAAAGAATATTCCCTGGAAGAGTTCCTCAGGGACAGGCCTTTTCATGTGTCACTATCAATGACACTATTGTCACTTTGTTTTGGGCAAACCTACATCGATTTCTGAATTTTGCAGTCAATAGTAATATAATGATACCATAAATCACTTGCTCATGTGCAACTTAGATACTTAAAATGCATGATACACCAGGATTGTAAGCTCAAGTAGATGTGATTTGTGTGACTCAGCAAATGAGGCAGAGATGAGCAATCACAGATCACATTTAATGAAATTTTGGAAAATGTGCATTATGAAGTGATTATCTTATCTGTAGGAACAAAAGGATGACTTATACAATGGCTTGTTCTAATTTAACAGTGACACATCTTGTCTTTCTATTGATCTGTTTCTAAATGTCTTGGGTTCTCCATTCAACTCCTGCTAGCAACACTTTTTTATACCTTTACAAATGACCTCTATTTCTTTCCTTAAAGGGAAATAATATTTTTAGTATCAGAAGCTGTTTCTAACCTCACCTTGTCTTCATTTTCATCTATTGTAGAAGAAAATATTATCCTGTGATGGTCTCTTCCATACAATAATCAAATATTCATCAATGTATTTATTAAACAATTGTTACTATAGAATACCTGTGGGTTGGGTGTTTTTGTATACATGTTGCTGTCACTGGTAATAGACTCAGTGACCAAATGCATGACAAAAAGTGATTTAAAGAAAGAAGAATTTATTTTGGCTCAATTTCAGAGGGCACGCCACCATGATGAAGATATATCTGCATGCAAAGAGTGTTTTCACACTGACAGAAGGTAGTAAGTGATCAACAATCTTTGACTTTCACTGGATACATAAAATTACTTAGATTGTGTATAGGAACAGTGGAAGCTTCAGTGTATTGCAGCACCTAGACTGCCTCACAGACACTCTAGCCACTATATTTTCATGAAATCTGAAGGCCAGAAAAATTTGCATGTACTCACTGAAATTGAACAGTGTGGTCACATTTAAGCTATGACCATGAGTAAATGGGTCTATTTTCTACTCTAGAACTGCCACTGAACTTTTATCAGCATGTTATTTGATACAGATACATCTATTCTCATCAGAAAGGGGATCAAATGGTTTGGACAGTATGACTAGAGAAGTCAGCACCTGACTTTTGGCTTTAAGTAATGAGGAGAATATAAAGTTTTCACAGTAGAAGCATTTATCCAACACTCATCCAAAGTTGTGTATAAAAAAATTGAAGTTAAATAGCACATACATTGTGTGGCAGATGAGATCAGAAAAGATGTGCTACTTCTTTATTTCTTCACTGAAATCATGTTCCAGAAGGACAGAAAATTCTGGATTTTTCAGTCTTCTATTCAGCACAGAGGACAATATTTGACAAATTAGCAAAAGAAGGCAACAAGGCACCAGGCTAGGGCTTTAATAAGATAACTGGTTACATTTTCCCTTTGGCTACTTCAGAGACCTGTGAAAAATACTTGGACAAATGAGGCACACTTAGGGCTACTGGGGCAAAAGAGAGACAAAGCTCTACCAACAAGGTGTTATTATGATGAAAAAAGGCAAAGAAAAACTAATTTTAAAAAAGGTAAATTAGTTGATACTTGCTGCTAAAGAAACAAAATGGACCTTCTTTAATCAGGCTGTTACCAAGTGACTTGAACACCGGGTTAGTTTTTATTTCAAGGAACAAAAAGAATTAGTTGCACAATTCTTTATTGGGGGATTTTTACAATGAGGCACACTGGGATACAGAAGAATTGCCCATCAATTCCATAATGATAGAACTCGAAGAAGAAAAGACGAAAATGATTCTTGTTCCATTTAAAGAGCTACTTTATTAAATTAGATATTGTGTAGGAAGCATTTAGCCCAGCGCTTGGCTTGCCTTCAGCTTTCAGTATGTGCAAAATATTGTCATCATGGAAAGGGAAAGGGCAAGTCTGCAGTCACATGTCACAACTGCTCTACCATAAGTAAAGTACACAGCAAATCACAACAAAGATGACACTCATTTAATAGGCCTGCAATTTACTGGTTTTCAACATTGAAGGACTCATTTCTTTCTAAAGAATGGGCTTTTCTTCCCTGATTATTTTTATTTGATATTCAGTAAAGAATGTTACATTTTATAGTTTTTCCAATAGTATACTCCATTACTGGAATGATTCAATGTAGTTTACTGAGTGACTTGGTAAATACTGTATCAGTGTTGCCAAGCAGAGAGGCCAAGCCTAATAGCCACGAGCCAGTTCTTCAGCACTTGAAACATGCCAATTATACTCTTGTGTTAATAAACCATAGTAAAGGTGAAAAGTATTTTTTATAAAGTTAATGCTACTCAGTAATTAGTATTTTCAAATTTGTGATTTGTTATAGTTTGTTTTAACCATGCAATGGTGCATAATAGTTAAACCCTAACCAAGTTGTCCCTCAACCAAAAAAAATGGATAATGAAAATATAGTAATTTACCCAGTGGAATATTAAATGTTCAGGCAACTAGGTGGAACGAGAAAAGATCATTTCAAGTGAGGTAGCCTAGACCCTGAAATGTTATATACTGACTTATACATGGACATTAGCCATAAAGTACAGGCTATCCACGCTGTAATCCACAGACTTAAAGAATCTATGTAAATAAGAACGGTACAAGAAAGGATGCTTGATTATCACATAGGAGGGAAAATAAAAATAGACAGTAGCAAGGGATATGGGGACTGCAGTGGGCAGCTCCTGTGGCCAGGTAGGGCTTCCAGGAGAAGGAAGGCGACACCAATCCACCCACAAACATTCAACCCAAAATGTGACCTGCCTATAAGATGTGTAGGGACAAATATGGATTACAGATTGATACTCTGCTGTGCTTGCAGAAAGGAGCCTAGCATAACTGCCTTCTGTGAGACTTCTTCCAGCAGGTGATAGTAACAGATGAAAAGACCCACAGCCAAACGGTAGGAGAAGCTCAGAGACATTTATGGAAGAGTGAGAAGAATAAATGAATAAGCCTTAGGGATCAAGGGCACCACAATAACATTTACAGAGCCAACTAACCTGTGCCCATGGGGGCTCACAGAGACTGCACCTCCAACCAAAGAGCATATACGGCCTGGACCTACCCTCCTACATATTTAACAATCTGTAGTATGGGCTTCATATGGATCCCCTAACATTTGGAGCTGGGGATGCGTGACACTGGCTGTTTTCTCCCTTTAGATCCCTTTCCTCTAGCTAGGCTGCCTTGTCTGGCCTCAGTGGCAGAGAATGTGCCTAGTCCTACTGTAAATTGATGTGTAAATTGATGATTTCTGTAGATTGGGTTTGAACACCAGGTTGTGTGTGTTGGTGGGGTGGCGGGTGCAGATCTTTCCTTCTCAGAAGAAGAAAGGGGAATAGGGAAAGGTGGTGTAGGGCTAGAACTGGGAAGAGAGTGGGTGACTCTGGTCAGGATGTAAAATGAATAAATAAATGATTTAAGGATTAAAATAAACATAGTTAACAGATTTTAACAGAAACCTTGTGATTACGTTTAGCTTCAGTCACGTTCAAATTTTCAACATTGCAAATCCCCAGAGGTACCAAGGAATTCAGTTTTCTTTTTCTCTTTTGTCTCATTTCTTTTGTTGAGCAACATTCCTTGAACCCACCTCCTCACATTCTTCCAAAGATAAGGTCTAGCGTATTTTTTTTTTTTTTTTTTTTTTTTTTTTTTTTTTTGGTCCTGTTCCTCAGTAAGATGCAGTACCACAGTTCATAAACCTCAGGGAAACACTGCCATCTGCTGAGCAATTTGTGTCTACGGTTATTTAATTACCACAGCCTTGATTTCGAGAAAGAAAAACACACATGTTTACAAAGTCCAAGAATGTACAAAAGAATCAATACTATTTTGTAATAATTGCCTATAAAATATATTACATTTCTCTGCTGATTATTTATGAAGATTATATATAATTAATGAGATTTAGAAAGTACTTTAAAATTAATGTTTTAGAATTCTTCAACATCCTTTCCTTTCCTCTTGATATTGATGATTTTGAAAGGATAACCACAGTTCTTACTAGAAACTCAAACATGCCAACTTTTTTTTCCTTTTTCTTTTTACCTTTCTTGAATATAGACTCTTTTCTCACACAATATATCCTGATTATACTTTCCCCTTCCTCCCCTCTTTCCAGTTTCTCTCAAGCTTTTCTTCCTAGAGATCCATTCCCTTTCTATCTCTCATTAGAAAAAAGAAAGTTCCAAGTGCAAACAACCTAACATGACAAAATCAAATAAGACAAAGTAAAAGACTATCATATTGAAGTAGGGCAAGGCAACCCAACAGAAGGAAAAAAGCCCTGACAGATGGCATCTGCGTTAGAGACTCATTTGTTCTCACTCTCAGAGAGCCCATAAGCATACTAAACACAAAGTATATTGTATATGTACATTTTATACTATATATATAGTATATTGTGTATAAGCTCTTCATATATACCTACGCAGAGACAGTGCTTTCTGCTTCAGACTGTGAGCTCTTAAGTACATTGCTTTGTTGACACACAGGGTCTGTTCTCCTGGTGTTCTTTGTTCCCTGTGACTCGTACTCTGCCTCCTTTTCCAGGGGTACCTTGAGTTCTGAGAAGAGAGATTTAAAGGAGACATTCCATTTAGACTCTCCCTCTCCCTTTCCCTTTGTATTTCTCTCCCCCTATTCCTTTCTTCCTCTCACTCTCCCCAACCACATCCCTCTGTTTCTCCCCTCTCTCTTCTCCCTCTTTCTCTCCCTCCTTCCACACTACTCTTTCTGCAAAATTTGTGCCATGGGTCTCTCTCGTGCCGCTTTCTAATTCTGCTGTCTTTGGCTTTGGCTTTGTTTGCTGTTCCTCTGGTACCAATTGTTAGTGTATCTTGATATCTAGAAAGACCTGGGCTTTTTTGTTTGTTTGTTTTTTGTTTTTGATCCTTGTAGGTATGCACTGGAAGAATGGAAGGTTTTATACTGAACATTTTACATATTTTTAGATATTAACAATTCTTGTTCTCTTTTAAATCTTAGCATGTGCCTCCCCCCTTGCTGAACGCTTTCCTTAATGTCTGTCAGACTTTTTCTTCTTTGCCTGCCTATTTTTCTTTAACTGCCTTCCAATGAAGTCACAGCTTTAATATTTTTCTTCAATTCCAGTTTGTCTTGTGTCTATTTTCTCAGTGTACTACTCTTTCCCCATAAACTGTCCAAGGTATTTACTGCAGCCAGAAAGGTCTGTCCAGTAACATCCAAATCTAGAAGATAGAAAGTACACACAGGTAAGTCTGTGAGTAGACAGGGTAAACTCTTTAACTGGTCTATAAATTAGTTTGTTATAAATTAAAAGGAAAGCCACTAATTTAGACACATTGTAATTAAAAACTCTTTTTATACCAGCAATGTTTGAGTTTTCCTTTTACTCTACATCCTCACCAGCATGAGCTGTCACTTTGTTAGTTTTAGGATTTCAGAAAGTTGTAACATAATCTCAAAGTAGTTTTGATTTGTGTTTCCCTGATGGCTAAGGGTGTTCAACATTTCTGTTTCTCAGCCATTTGAGTTTCCTCAATTAGGAATTCTCTGTTTAGATCTGTGTCCCATTTTAAATTGTATTATTTGAGTTTTTCTTTTGGGTCTCTAGGTTCTTGAGTTCTTTATATATTTTTTATATATAATGTGTGGTTGGTAAAAGTCTTTTCCCATTCTGTAAGATGCCAATATATCCAGATCTTTGTTTCCTTTGCCATGTAGAAGCTTCTTATGTTTATGAGGTCTTAGTTACTAATTGTTGACCTTAGTGCTTTTGCTAATGGTATTTTGTTAAGGAACCGTTTTCCTGTGCCAAAGAGTCTAAGGCAATCACCTACATTCTTTTCTGTCGAGTTCATTAGATCTTGTTTTATGTTGAGGACTTTGATCCCTTTGGAGATAACTATGTAGTGTGTTAAGTATGGGCCTATTTGAATTCTTCTACATATAGTTTGACCAACACTATTTTGAAGAAACTGTCTTCTTTTCCTCAGTGTATATTTCTGGCTTCTTTCTCAAGATTTGGGTGGCTAAATGGCGTAACTGTTTGGATTAATTGTTAAGGGTCTAAAGGGGCCCCATGGGTATGCATAAACAGCCCAGGCAGTTGCCAAGACTATCGGTTTCTCTCCACAAACTGAGAACAACACCCCATTGCTGAAGATAACAACCACACAACTCATTTAAGATGGGAATGTGGAGTGGTTGCCTACATTGAGGCTTCACTCATACACCTATATTCCAGTGTTTTGTTACAGGAGGATACTCTGCACCCTGTCAAAAGAAAAACACAAATAGCTAGCCAGCCCCAAACCATTATCTACAAAGGTATACTACCCACACAATATGTTAAGACAATTAAGATTCGCAGTGAGGCAAAGTCCATACCTGACATTGCTTGGATGTCCCAGAATCTGAGAGTGATAGCCCAGGTAAAACCTAGGTAATAGCAATTGAAAAGAAGAGAAGAAAAGCAATGCAGCAATAAAATAGTGCATATTTTACTATGCACTATTTTATTATCACTTTTTATCACTGCCAGTGATATTTTACTATGCACATAGATCAGTGCCTTGTTCAGCCACCATCAGAGAAGCTTCATTCTGCAACAGATGGGAACAAATACGGAGACCCACACTCTGTTACCATGCTGAATGTGAGAGATCTTGGGACTTAGCTCTAAATGGAGTGTCTCCATCAAATCTGTAACTCCAGACTCCAAGGAAACCTAAGGAAGAGGTAGTAGAAGTAGTGTAAGAGCCAGAGGGGAGGGAGGAGAAAGATAAAATCCTCAAAATTAACATAGTGTTTACATATGAGCTAACAAATACTAGAGTAGAATCCACAGGCTCTGTATAGTTGTGCATCAAGTCATCTGCATTTATATTATGGTTTTTTGCTTAGTAGGTCTTTTGGGGGGGGGGGGGAAATTTCTGAGCATGTAAACAAGTGTCTCTGAGACTTTTCGCTTTGTTTTGGTTTTTGTTTGTTATTATTTTCCCTTTTGGGTGATGCATTTTTTTGGTTAGATTGGAGTGTATTTTTAGATTTTTTTGGGGGGGAATTTTGCTTTGATTTTAGAACCTTTGGGTAGGAAGAATGCAGTGTTGGAAACAAACTTGAAAAAGGGGATGAATATGATCAATATATAAATTTAACAGCAGTATTAAGTAATAAAAATACATAAAAATAACTTTCCAAACAATTAGTTCTCTTAAAGAATTGTGAAATAAGTAAAACCCATACATTATTGGTTTTGGCAGTCTCCCTATTAGTAAAGAAGGTTTCACATTGTTAGAGTGTGTTTGAGATTGTCTTGTTCTTCATCTTTTCAATCCTAACTAGAACATTATGAAATGTTTTGTGGTTTGGAGCAATTTCATATCCAAAGTGGTTAACTGACATGCTGATTTTAAGTTATTAGTTCCTACATAGAAAATCATACCAATGACAAACTACAGAAAACACTGTTAAGTGTTGAAAGTTGTAAATGCTACATTTTGGTTCATGTGCATCCTTTCCTAGTTTTATCTGTGGACAAGCATCTCAGAAAATGCCCAGGTTCTTCCTTCTGCCATGCCTCTCTCTTGGCTTTGGATGCTCCTTAAGTGATTCCTGGAATTCTCCAGTGCCTGGTATGTCTTGATAGAGCACTTACTTGAAAAGTATGACTGGTTTTTATTTCTGCATTTTTCCACAGTTCTGGAAATCTGTATTTCTGATTTCAATTTCACTTAGCCAGGCATGTGGGAAAGTAGTGGCTTTCTCCCTCAGTCTGAACCAGTTAAACCCAAATTCCTGGATTCTGGTTAACTGCATATGAATAGGAAAAGTAGAACGAGTTCAACAGAAATGTCATCAAAAGCTCTTGTGTGAAATGTTGAAGCTTGTGTATTAGATATGGTTGGGAGAAAATGCACTAACAAAAGACCCAGGTATAGAAGCACACTTTAGGTGCTTCTCAACCATTCAATATTCCTCCGCTGAAAATTTTTTGTTTAGCTCTGTACCCAATTTTCTATTAGGCTTATTTGATTCTCTGGAATCTAACTTCTTAAGTTCTTTGTATATATTAGATACTAGCCATCTATCAGATGTAGGACTGGTGAAGATTTTTTCCCCAATCTGTTGGTTGCTGTTTTGTAATAATGGCAGTGTCCTTTGCCTTACAGTGTCGCGCGCCCCACTTCCCGCCAGCAGGAAAAGGCGTGCAACAACAGGATTCTTCTGCGAACAACCTTTATTGTACAGCACTCTTGAGCAGGGGATCTCCCAGGTGGAAGAAAAATGCACTGCTTATATATGCCCAAGAGACTTGTGTTGCTACCTGATTGGTGCATCCTCCAGTAGCTCATTAGCGGGCCCCGAGAGTGGGCTATGATGTATGTGGTATAATGTGAGCTCCATGAGGGGAAAGGCTATGTTGGCTGAATATAGGTGGGAAGTTGGCGCCATCTATTGGCACCAACTGCTCCCTACATTACAGAAACTGCAATCTTATGAGGTCCCATTTCCTTCCCTCCCTCTCTGTTTCCTTTCTTCCTTCTTCCTTCTTTTTCTTCCTTCTTTCCTCCCTTTCTTTCTTCCTTCTTTCTTTTTTTATTCTTTCTTCCCTTCCTTCTTTTGTTCCTTCATTCTTTCCTATCTTATAGTCATATTCTTATACTTTCCACCATTCTCATTTTTATCTTACAATTTAGACTGCATTCATTACTTAGGAACCAGTGTATTGGCCTTTTAAATTATGTCACTGCCTTGTGTTGCTTTCCTTTGCCAACATGGTGCCAGAATTATGGCTCCAGTTACCTTCACAGAAAAAAAGAGCACATTCTTTAATAATCTTTGAAGATGCTTCCTAATCTTTCCTCAATTCTACTTATGTACCTTCAGCTTATATCTTTGTCCCCTTTAAACTATGCCTCTTTTCACTTTTCAGGAAATCTTATTAGCATTAGAGATATTTCTCTCTCTTTCCCTCTTCATCTCCCTTTCTAATACCTTCTGTGACTACTCTATTTTACTGACTTGTCCCTTTTCAATCATTCTTCAAAAGGCATAGTTTATTTATCTTCTTTATGAAAGTTCATTGTTCCCTTTATTCTTTTCCCTTCAGTTGACACCTAATTTAGACTTGGCAACAGTTTTGAATATTCAACTTCTAACATGTTCTGACTTGTTCAACTGTGCTTTCTCCTCATTTGGCACTTTAACTAATGAAAAGCTATCTCTGTGCATAGATGAATTATTGTATGATATTAACCCTCATAGCATTCATGGTTTTGAATGTGCTTGGTGTTAGACCATGTAATCACCTATGTGGGAACTGAACAAAATAAATGTATACCAAGAGCTTATTTAATTTAAAACAAATGTGTTTTTCATAGTAAAGTAGATCTATATCTTCCATATCACAAATATTCACACAAGAACGGTAATGCACTTTAATATCTTTGTGCTAGTTCATTTTTATTATTACCACCTTGTGAGACTTATATAAATGAGCAGGCCATCAAGTAACCACATCTTAACCTTGTAAACATCATGGTCTTTCTTGGATTAGTATGTCAATAACCTGTTTGTTATCTTCTGCCATTTTCAATTTCTCTTTTAAATTACCACTATCTTTCTCTTTACCATCTCAATTCAGCCTCTTTTGACTTTGTTTGATGAAACATACCTGCAGAAATGTCTTCCATTACTGATTTCCTTGAAAATCATGCATCTATTTTACTTAAAATTTCCAAGTGCCCAAAGAGAGAATTTGAATCCAAAGCTGAAGAACTTGATAACTAATGTGTTATTTTTTTTTGCCCACAGCCTACAATGTATCATTTTCACTGATTCTTTTTTTTTCATATTTTCACTGATTCTGCTGTCCATCAGACTTTTCCAGATTATACATCGTTGTACTCCAATGTCTAGTATTACCAAAAACAATAGATAGTAAGGAAGGCAAAAATAACTTGTCTGAAGTCACTCAGTTAAAGAAAACATCTGAGCCAAAGTTGCCTAAAATATTCAGGAGACAGCAGAAAGAATTTTCAACAAATGGTTCCCTGAAAACTGGATGCTCCTATGCAGAAGAATGAAATTAGGCCTGCATCTGTTACCTTTGATACCTTATGTGATACAGGTATAGAAAGGTACTTCCTGAATACAACTTAACATAATTAAGACAAGCAGTTGACAAACATGATCTTATAAAACTAGGATACCTCTTCAAAGCTACAAAATAAATTGAGTGAAAAGCAAGTCCACAGACTAGAAGAGAATATTCACCAGCTATACATATTACAAAGGAACACAGTAAAACAAACCCAAACGTCAACGACAAAATGAAAACATTCAAATCTAAGTTGTGGATATGAACAAAGAGTTCTCAAAAACACATAAAAACAGATAAGATACATATATCAACATAATTATCATCTTCAGCTATCAGAGAAATTAAAATCAAACAACCTTGTGCTTCATCTTACCATAGGCAGAATGTCTACGAAAAACAGAAAAACAAAAAACAAAAAACTGGCAACAAATGCTGGAGAGGATGTGAGCAAATGGAAACTCTAAGTCACAATTAATGGCTTTGAAAAATGTTACAGCTACTCTGGGAATTAGTGAAGAGAATTTTTATTTTACTTTTTTCTTTTTATTGGATATTTTCATTACTTACATTTCAAATGTTTTCCTCTTTCCCGGTTTCCCTTGTGGAATCCATGTATTCTATTTGCCCCACTGCCCCTGCCTTTATTAGAGTCTTTGCCCACCCATTTTCTCCCATCTCTCTACCATGGCATTCCCATACACTGGGGTATTGAGCCTTCACAGGACCAAAGACCTCTCCTCTCCTTGATGCCTCCTAAGGTCATTCTCTGCTATATATGCAGCTGGAGCCATGGGTTCCTGCATCTGTACTCTTCGGTTGGTTGTTTAGTCTTTGGGAGATTTGGGAAGTCTGGTTGGTTGATATTGTTGTTCTTCCTTTGGGGTTGAAAACCACTTCAACTCCATTAGTCCTTTTTATACCTCTTCCATTAGGTACCCTGTTGTCAGTTAAATGGTTGGTTGAAAGCATCTGACTCTGTATTTCTCAGGCTATGTCAGAGCCCCTCAGGAGACACCTATATCAGGCACCTGTCAGCATGCACTCCTTGGCATCCACAATATATTCTAGGTTTGTTTAACTGAATATGAGATAGATACCCTGGTGGGGCAATCTCTAGATGGCCTTTCCTTCAGTCTCTGTTTCACACATTGTCACTGTATTTCCTTCTTTGGATATTTTATTCCCCTTTTTAAGAAGGAATGAAGAAGCCATTCTTTGATCTTCCAACTTCTTGAGCCTATTAATGTGCTGTGTGAATTGTATCTTGGGTTTTTCTGAAATTTTTGGCTAATATCCACTTACCAGAGAGTGCAGATCATGTGTGTTAATTTGTGACTGGGTTACCTAACTCAGGATGATACTTTTCTAGTTCTATTCATTTGCCTAAGAATTTCATAGTCATTGTTTTTAATAGCTGAGTAGTACTCCATTGTGTAAATGTATCACATTTTTGTAGACATTACTCTGTTGAAGGACTTATGGGTTCTTTACAGCTTCTGACTATTAAAACAAAGCTGCTATTAACATAGTAGAGCATGTGTTCTTGTTGTATGTCGGAGCATCTTTTGGTTATGTGCCCAAGAGTGGTATAGGTTTCTCAGGTCAAATTTTCTGAGGAATGACCAGACTGATTTCCAAAGCTGTCAAACCAGCTTGCAATTCCACCTACAATGAAGGAGTGCTTCTCTTTCTCCACATTCTTGCAAGCATCTACTGTCACCTAAGTTTTAGATCTTCACCATTCTGAGTGATGTGAGGAAGAATTAAGGGTTGTTTTGATTTGCATTTCCCTGATGACTAAGGATGTTGATCATTTTTAGGTGCTTCTCAGCCATTCAATATTCTTCAGTTGTGAATTATTTGTTTAGCTCTGTACCCAATTTTTAATAGGATTATTTGATTCTCTGGAATCTAATTCCTTGAGTTCTTTGTATATGTTGGATTTGAGCCCTCTATTGGATGTAGAATTGGTAAAGATCTTTTCCCAATCTGTTGGATGCCATTTTGTACTATTGACAATGGCCTTTGCCTTACAGAATCTTTGCAGTTTTATGAGGTCTCATTTGCCTATTCTTGATATTAGAGCATAAGCCATTGGTGTTTTGTTCAGAAAATTGTCCCTAGTGCTCATGTGTTCAAGATTCTTCCCTGCTTTCTCTTCTGTGTTTCTGGTTTTATGTGGAAATCATTGATCCAGTTGGACATGAGCTTTGTACAGGGCTACAATAATGAATTGATTTGCATTCTTCCATGTGCTGACCTCCAGTTAAACCAGCAATAGGTGTGTGGATTCATTTCTGGGTATTCAATTCTATTATATTGATCTACCTCCCTGTCTTTGTACCAATACCATAGTTTTTCTCATGATTTCTTTGTAATACAGCTTGAGGCTGGGGATCATGATTTTCTTAGAAGTTCTTTCATTGTTGAGGATAGTTTTACCAATCCTAAGTTTTTAGTTATTCCAAATAAATTTGAAAATTGCTCTCTCCAACATTTTAAAAATGAGTTTGAATTTTGATGGGGATAGCATTGAATCTGTGGATTGCTTTTGACAAGATGGCCACTTTTACTATATTAATCCTGCTATCTGTGAACATGGGAAATTTTTCCAACTTCTGAGTTATTTTTCAGTTGGTTTCTTCAGAGACTTGAAGTTCATGCCATGCAGATTTTTCACTTCCTTTGTTAGTGTCACACCAAGATATTTTATATTGTTTGTGACTGTTGTGATGGGTGTCATTTCCCTAATTTCTTTCTCATCCCGTTTATCCTTTGAGTATAGTAAAGCTACAAATTTGTTTGAATTAGTTTTCTATCCAGCTGAAATTGTTTGGTGTTCCCTGGTGAAATTTTTTGGGTCACTTAAGTATACTCTCATATCATCTCCACATACTGATATTTTAACTTCTTTCTTTCCAATTTTTATTCTTTGAACTCTGTCTGTTGTCTAACTGCTCCTGCTAGGACTTTAAGCACTACATTGAATTGGTATAAATAGAGTAGGCAGACTTATCTACTTTCTGATTTAGGTGGTATTGTTTCAAGTTTCTCTCCATTTAGTTTGATATTAGTTACTAGTTTGTTGTATATTACGTTTACTATGTTTATGTATGGGCATTGAATTCCTCATCTTCCAAGACTTTTAACTTGAAAGGGTATTGAATTTTGTCAAATGTTTTCTAAGCATCCAATGAGATGATCATATTTTTTTTCTTTGTGCTTGTTTATATAGTGGATTATGTTACCTGCATCCCTGGGATGAAACCTGCTTGATCATGATGGATGACCATTTTGATGTGTTCTTGGATTCAGTTTGAGAGAATTTTATTGAGTATTGAGATATCCATAAGGAAGATTTGTCTGAAGTTCCCATTTTTTTTGTTTGGTCTTTGTGTGGTTTAGGTATAAGCATAAGTGTGGAGTCACTGAACAACTTGGATAGTGTTTCTTCTGTTTTAATTTGTGGAATGATATGAAGCCTATTGTTATTAGGTCTTAGAAGGTCTGATAGAATTCTGTAGTAAATTCATTTGGTCCTGGTTTTGTTTTGGTGTCCTGTAATTCTATAAGGGAGTTATTAACATCCTTCCTCCACTCCTCTATCGATATCATGGGATATGATTTTAAATATGAATCTTGCTTTTCAGGTGGGATGGGGTATCCAGGACTAGTTGTAATGGTAGACATGGGTTCTGATAATGCCAAGTAGCATTGGTGTCTGATGCTTATGTTCTTCAACTTGCCTTTCATGATTTATCCATTCTTATTTCTCTGTACAAAGTTCAAGTCCAAATGGATCAAGTATCTCCACATAAAACCAGATCCAGGGAAACTAATAGAAGAGAAAGTGGGAAGAATTTTGTACACATTGGCACTGGGTAAAATTTCTTGAACAACATACAAATGGCTTACACTCTAAATCATTCTGTTTTATTCCTGAATCATTTTCTGGCTTAGCCACCATCAGAAAACCTCCTCCTGCAGTAGATGGAGACTAAAACAGAGAACCACAACTGGGCAATGTGCAGAGTGTGAGACTTCGGAATGTTCAGTCTTAAGGAAGATGCTTTTCAAACTCCTTCCTTCTGGCCTCTGGGTTCTATGCATAAGAGGAGACAGAAGGATTGAAAGAGTCAGAAGGAGGGATGACACCAAGGAAACAAGGCCTTAGTGAGTCGGCAGGATTGATGCACATACACATTTACATAGTCTGTGACAGCATACACAGGGGCTGCATGAAATGCAAGCCCAACAGTGCCCTAGCGCTGAGAAGGAAAGTACAAGATCTCCCAGCTTTAACCAAAAACCTATCTCCAACTGACAACCACTTGTAAAGTTAAAATTATGTTCTCACCGCCCCCCCAATGAATTCTCTCTGAGTATACATGCCACACTTAAGAGTGGGCACTATGTATTTTGTAGTTTGGTTTTTTTGGGTTTTTTTGGTTTTTCGTTTGTTTTGTTGTCTTGTAACACTTCATTTGGCCATTTTCCTTTCTTTCTTCCTTCCTTCCTTTCTTTCTTTCTTTCTTTCTTTCTTTCTTTCTTTCTTTCTTTCTTTCTTATTGGCTATTTTTTATTGGCATTTACATTTGAAATGTTATCCCTTTCCCACATCCCTCTCCCTCTTCCCCTCCCATTGCTTCCGTGAAGGTGGGAAGGTGCGAAGGTGCGCTCTCTCTCCCAACAACCCTCTTCCACCTCAGCACTTTGGTGTTCCCCATACACTGGAAAAACCAGCCTTTACTGGATCAAAGGCCTCGCCTCAGTTTGGGCACTTTTAACCTTACTTGTCTTTAGCTTCTATGTTATTCTGATTTTGCGTTTCTATGGATTTTGTTTGTGTGTATGTGTGCACGTCTCTGTTTCTAGTTCTTTTAATTTGCCTGTATATTTTAGATTCTGATTTGTCTTTTTGTTTATTTATTTATTCATTTATTTGTTTTAAGAGAGAAAGGATAAAGGTGTGCAGTTCGAACAGTGGGAAGGTGGGATAGTTCTGATATAGGAGGAGGGAAGTAAAGGTGTGATTATATATTTTCTAAGGACAATATGCTGTAGTGGGCTGATAGGCTTTCCAACAATTGTACTTGGTTGTGATTCTCAACATTTAACTGAAATAGTGTTATCTATTCAAAATTTAATAAATTACCTACTCAAGGCAAAGAGTCATAAATAAGCATAACTAACTCAAATTGAGGCTTTGCTTTCTAGGAATATTTCTTCAGTTACCGTGTTTCTATTAAATAAAACACAGTTTACAAAACAAAATATATTAATTCTAACCTATAACTGTTTCAGATATTGTTGCACTCTGTATTTGTTTGATTGATGATGTTCTAGTTGAATTATCATTAATTCTTAGAGTTAACTTTTTTTCTAAGTTAAT
The DNA here is from genome assembly GCF_963924665.1 of Micromys minutus. Taxonomy (NCBI): domain Eukaryota; kingdom Metazoa; phylum Chordata; class Mammalia; order Rodentia; family Muridae; genus Micromys; species Micromys minutus. The sequence goes on from NC_137957.1 coordinate 29,332,160, forward strand.
CATAAAATAATATATGATTCTAAGATATCAGTCCCTGCGTTGGAGAGATGGTTATGTGAATAAGAGCACTTGTTCTTGCAGAGAACCCAGGGTCAGTTCCCAGTGTGCACATAGTTCAAAGATGTGTACTCAGGCAAACATCCACATGCATAAAATAAAAATAAACATCATGGAATATCCCCAGCGAGGCTGTGTGTGTATTTTATATAAATTTATTTAAAAAACAGTTTGCATATATTCAAAATTAGCGCTTTTCTTAAAATTAATTATTTAAGAGCAAGTTAAAATGTATTATTAAAGAACTAAAGTTTTCAAAGAACACGTGAATAGTTTGATAATTACAAACAAAATTGATCTTAGAATGTTTTTAACACATGTTACTCAATGTGCTAACAAAAGCATTGTAAACAGATGATTGTGATACTCTATAAATTATGAATTAAGTTAAAATAAATGAATGTTGAACATGGACTTTGATAAAGAACACAACTCAAATTTTATTAAATCTTAAACTAGGTTGTCTTAAGCAATGAACTTTTAGTAAAGTATTAATGTGTTTTCTCAGTTCAAAATGGCTGCTACTTCCTCACTGTACTTTGTTATAACTGCTGGTGTAATTAAAGTTCATATTGCCAGGAAATATTATCTGTTTTATTCAGAGATGTCATGACATGTTTGCTTTTACATATTGCTTAACAAATTGGTTTTACTGCTGTGTTTAACCATTTTCTTTTAGAATATAACAGCTTGCAAGTTTGAAACCATTAAACCATTAATTATTAAAGTAATACATTTTATAAATGTATATAGTTGCTCTGCAATAAACACTTCAATACAGTTTTTTAAAACTGAACCCATGGAACCTCAGGATTTGTATTGGGTAGTTTCTGTCAATATCTTATAGTTCTATTATTATTATTATTATTATTATTATTATTATTATCATTATTATCATTATTATCATTATTATCATTATTATCATTATTATTAGAAATAAGTTTACAAATTTCCTACACCAAACTAGGCTAGGATTAAAATTTTTTATTGTCATTAATTCATAACTAATAATTATTTAATTCATGAAAAAAGCTATTGTCATAGCAAGAGAAGCTATTGATTGCCATATTCTCCAATCCCTGCCTCACAAATCACTTTTAAACACAGCTATTTAAAAATATATAATGTCTAAAAGCATATCTGGAAATGAGTGCTCTTTGCTCAAAAACCAGACCACTCTTACTTGGATAAATGTAGCAAAATAGCATATCATCATTAAATATTTCTCATACTCTATAAATATTAATAGCAACCTGGAAAAAAAAAAAGATTTCCTCCTTCAGGAAATGCAATTCTAATTCCAAAGTAGACTCAAAGTTGTTTGTCCTGCTTGGGCACCCGTAAGGAAGGGCTGTTCTGCAGACCGCAGATTAGCTGTTGCCATGACTACGATTTGTTGAGCAGCTGTGGGCGCTGTCTCCCCGGAAGTACAGATCTCGCTGGTGAGTGAGGAGGGTTTCTGTGAGTGGGTCTGCTATAGTTGCCTGGATATGCAGGTCTGGTGAACAGGTCACTGAGCGGGCCACTGCAGGCAAGAGTCGACGGGATGCCCGGGAACTGCGCAGTCCGCGGAACTCCATCCCTTTTCTTTCATGATTTCTTAGCTCTGTCAAAGAAAGGTTGCAATACTCCTCTCGACCAAACCCCCACCTCAACTGTCCGTCCTCTTCTTCCCATTTACCCTCTGCTCTTTACCTGTGTGTAATAATTTTGCTGTTCTTACTTTAAGGTATGCTTTTCTCTGTTCTATCCCATGGCGGACTGGGAGAGCTTCTTAATCCTTTCCCACTCTGGGTGATAAGTGAGCTCAGCTGATTCATTCATTATTAGTTTGGAGTAGTCTAGGAAAACTTCCTGACACTAGAATCCTAATGAGTAAGCGGTTTTCTGTCCATTTACATACATATCTAGGTGAAAACTTAAGTTTTCATGTCTCAGGCAACACAGAAAGTGGGCAAGAAATCGCTTGTGGGAAAGGAAGAAATGTGATGGCCATAGCTTAGAGGAGAGGAAAATACAGGTTTTTATTTTACCCTCTTAGCTTATTAGATACGAGTTCAATTTTATGTGGAGATGACTCCAGAGAGGTCACACATACATGAAAGGAATATTGAGCAGGGCATAATTCAGTAGATGATAAATCTGATTTAGGTTACAGGAGGAATCCTTATACCTTATGAAGAAGGTGGCTCCCTTGTGTGACAGACACTCTTCCTGGGAAGATGTGAACCAAAGCCTACTACTGTTCACCGGTGGCCCATCTTTGGCAGACCAAATTAAGGGTGCCAACCAAATCTATCTTGGTGAACCAATGAGTTTTATTGGTGTTATGGAAATAAATATGGTTAAAGAGCTGATTTTTAGGATCACAAATGACTGAAAGAGTGTTGAGTCACCAAAAGCCCACTGCTGCATGCGTGAGAGCTCAGAAATGATAGGAACATGAAGCACCATGAAAAGTCTGAGCAAAGCTCAAGCCAACTGGAAGATTGTAGAGCTTTGCAGTAGTGTGAGGATCACTGTCTGGTTCACCAGCTCTGAGTTGAGCTTTTGTCCCATTTATATATTAGCTTATTGAGTTTAGATGGTGAAATAGTCATTTCAAACATCAGTGTTCTAATGAGCATGTGACCATTAGTTTGTTAATTTCTTTTGAAGATCATGAATTATGTATTTATTCTTTATTACTTGGCTTACCACAGTCCTGAGAATCATGGAGATCACTGTGGCTGTGACAAAGGTATTGACAAGGATGCAGAGATACATTACTGTGTGATCTATATCCATTTCAAGTAGGATGTACTTAAGCACAGTAAATTTGAGATTATAATGGCTGCACATTATCTGGCACTCTATGCCATGTCAGCAAGAGCATATGACTGTCTAAGTCAGAGTTACTATAATTCCCACTCAATAGATACAAAATAGCCATAGACTTCTCTCAAACCTAGATTTGGGTTTTTGTCCTAGGTATATTTTAACTGTTCTTTTTTTTTAATGAACTGAACTTACAAGGACAATATTACCTTGACGTTTCTTAAATGTGGGATATAAGCCTTCCAATTCTATGTGATTTTTTTTTCTGGATGAAATGAAAAAATAGTTTTGATCATCTCATAGTCAAATATTTCTAAATTGAATAAATGGACAGGCCACAAATGTTCTTTACCAGATAGTACTAGCCTAAAATGACACCATTATTGTTTGTTAGGTCAAATATATACATGCATGTTGGGTAGTGTAACAAATTAGAACCCATACATTTAAGAGATGTATTGGATTTTTTCCCTTTAAGTTCTACCTTTTCTCATTAAGAGTGATGGGGGACAGTAATGGCAGCGACTCAAAGCTCAGAGAAGAAATCGAAGCTGAATTGGATAAAATCAGCATTTCTTCCTTGGAAAATGATGAGGTTGAAAATGATTCAGAATCAGAAACTCAGAGTGACAGTAGTGGCACTGTAAGTCATTCTCCATATTTTTTCATTTTTCATTAGTTCACTGTGAATTTCATACAATGTAATTTGATCATATTCGTCTTATCCTCAACTCTTCCCCGAAGAACCATCTCCTCTCCCCTTCCCACTCATTTATATGTCCTTTGATCTAAAAAACCCAAATAAACATTCATGCCACCCATATACTATCAGATGTGTGGCTTTCCACTGGCTAGTGTGGTCCACCTAACAAGGGCTACTCTTTTAAAAATAAACGACTCTCCCTCTCCTAGTAGCTACCAGATCCCCATAGCTCCTTAGCTCAGGGTGAAACTTCACAGCCTCCTCTCCTCTCCATGCTGGCATTTTGTCTGGATTCAGCTTGCACAGACATTGTGCATACCGTCACCTTTATTATGTTCATATGTGCATCCTCCTGCTGCATCTGTAAAACACTCTTGTAGAGAAGCCCCCAGCTCTTAAGCTATTTCTGTTCTCATATCTGCAAAGATCCTCGAGCCATGGAGAGAAAGGTTTTATTTGTTAAGTATTTTTCTGTTTTTCTAGAATTTAAATTATTTTTTGTGCAGTGCATTCTACTTATATTTTCCCTTCCCCCTATTCCTCCAGGGATCCTTCATACTTCATCTCCCAGCCAAACTCACACACTTTACGCCCTCTCCTTAGAAAACAGAGACGTCAAAATAATACAAATAAAATTAAATAAGATTAAAAACAAACAAAGAACAAGTAGCAAAGAGAAAGCATACAAAACATACAATGCACGCATGCACACAAACACGTTCACATACCAGGGAATTCTATAAAAACTTAAACAGCATATGCAATGGATGTGTAAAGATAAAAAAAAAAAGTCATAACAAAACATCATGTGACAAGCGTCCTCTAATGTAGCCACTGAGTTTCTTTTGTACTGTGTATCCACTTCTAGCCCTTAATAGTGGTTTCTATTCCCTTGTGAGGCTACATTGGAGAGAACTCAGTTTTCTTTTCAGAATGGTTACAGAGTTAGCTTCTGGGTTAGGGATAAGGCTTGTGCCCATTTCTGCTCTCAGTGCTGGGACTCTTCCTGGTGTAGAGCCAAGCAGGCCCTGTGCATGGTGCCAGTCTCTGTGAGTTCATATGTGCTTAAGCTCCGCTGTGTTTAGAAGACCTTCTTTACTTGGTGTTCTCCATCCTCTCTGGTTGTCCAAATCTTTCCAATGCATTTTCCACAGTGTTTTCTGAGTCCTGAAGGAGAGGGATTTTATAAAGACATCCATTTAGGATGGAGCGTTCCAAGGTCTTTCATTATTTTGATTTTTTTGAAGGGGTCGTAGGTCTTTTCTCTATCTACTGCAGGAGGAAGCCCCTTTGATGGTGGCTAGAAAAGGCACTGATCTATGAGTAAAACAATATTATTACAAGTGACTTTAGCAGAAAGGTAGTACTAGTTTTCCCCTAAGTCCTGGATTATCTCAGGTTCTTGTCTGCCCAGTCAGTTAGAAATGGGTTCCCTCACACTGATTGGACGTAAAACCTGTCTGATGCTAGTTTATTACTCCTACAAGCTTTATGCCACCATTAGGCTAGGATACCTTGCAGGCAGCTTATCATTATGTATTAAATAGTTTCTATCTGGATTGGTGTTTCTCTTTTTGATAATGTGCAGGATACCTTATAGTACTCCAAACTATAGATTCGAAGGTGTAGGCTATAAGTAGGCATCAATCTGAATGGAGGTGTAGGCTATACGTAGACATCAGTCTGAATTCTCCATATTCAGTGAGTTATGCAGGTGTTTTCTTCAGCCTTACCACCAAGTGTTTGACTTCTTGCATCTGCCTCCAGTGTGCTGGGATTACAGCACTCACTACGCTTGGTTTCACACAGTGTTAAAGACAGAATGCAGGGTTTCATCATACATGTTAGACAGGCACTCTCAATAGATGAGCCACATTCGTAGTTCCAGACAGCCTACTTACTGAGATTCCACTTTAGCAGTATTTGTGTTTCGGGAGATTTATCTATTATAAATTACCAAGCATGTTGAGGTATAACTATTCAGAATAATCTCTTATGACCCTTTGCAATTGTTTTCTCATTTCTCCTTATAAGATTTTGAGATCATTATTAGGTATGGAGAGAGGGAACAAACTTGTCTCATTTCTGATTTTACTGGCAATGCTGAGAGTGTCTCTCCGTTTGGATTAATGATGGCTGGGAACTTGTCATACATCAGGTTTATTATGTTGAGGTATGCTTTTTGTATCCCTAATCTCTCCAGAACTTTTATATGAAGAGGTGTTGAATTTTGTTGAAGGATTTTTCTGCATCTAAAAAGGATGTGTTTTTTTTTCTTCCTGTTTGTGTATATGCTAGGTTATATTTATTGATTTACATATGCTAAACCATCTCTGCATCTCTGGAGTGAAACTTGCTTGATCACTGTGGATGATGTTGTGATGTGTTTTGGATTTGGTTTACAATTAAGTATTTTATTGAGAATTTCTGCATCCAGATTCGTAAGGGAAATGGTCTTCAGTCTTGTCAGTGTATCTATGTGGATTGGTATCAGGAAACTATGCCCTCTTAAAATGAACTAGACAGCGTCTTTTCTGTTTCTGTTTTGTGGAATAATTAGAAAAGCCTTGATATTGACTCTTCTTTCAAAATCTGGCAAAATTCGGTGTTAAGCCATCAGGCTCTGAGCATTTTATTGTTGTTAGCAGATTTTTAGTTACTGCTTGTATTTTAGTAGGTTGTCTAAGTCTCTTTAATTTGACTATCTTATCTTCATTTATTTGATAAATAGCATGTTTCAAAAAAATTACCCATCTCTTTTTAAGTTTTCAGGTTGTCAGAGTTCATTTTTTAAACTATGTCATTATGATTTTCCAGATTTTCTCAGTATCTGCTGTTATACCTCATTTTGTTTCTGATAAGACTGTTTATTTGGATCTATTTTTCTAACTTTCAGTTAATTTTGTTTTTCAATCTTACTATTGAAACCAATGAGAAGGTATTGGGAAAAAGATTGTATACCCATGGAAGGAAAAACCCACCAAGATGTTACAATTGTTAACATTTAGGTACCAAATACAAGTGCACCCAACTTTATAGAAGGAAATCTACTTTAGCTTTGATTACATATGCATGGTGGGAGACTTCAGGACCCACTCTTGCCAATAGATAGATCATCTGGACAAAAACTAAACAGAGAAATAGTGGAACTATCTTATTTTCTAAACCAAATGGACTTTATAGATATTTACAGAACATTTCCCCCAAACACGAAAAAATATATTTTCTCAGCAGCTCAAAACTAACTACCTACTTGACCACACACACACACACACACACACACACACACACACACACCTGAGATAACATCCACCCTGCATCCTGTCTGACCACCACAGGTTAAAGTTGGATATCAACCGAAACAAAAGGAATCCTACAAACGCACTGAAACTGAACAACTCACAACTGAATGAAAACTAAGCCAACAGAAAATCTAAAACTGAAGTTAAAAACTCTTTAGAATCCAATAAAAGTGAAGCCCATCATACTCATACTTCCAGGACACAATGAAAGCGGTACTAGCTGGCAAGTTCCCAGCACTGAGTGTCTACAGATGGAGATCTCAGACTAGAAATTTACTGTTACACCTGAAAGCACCAGAACAACCACATCTACCCAAAAGGAACAGATGTGAAGAAATAGTCAAACGTGGGGCTGAAATAAAAAAATTAACAACAGATAACAAAATAGAATCAATCAAAATGTTAAGCCTGTTAATGGAAGCAGGTTGTTATGCTGAATAAGCTCACATTTCTGAGCTCTGACTGGCTGCGTCAACTCAGCTGTTTTTGCACAAACTCTTTTCAATCCAACTGAGTCTGTCTGGCTTCTCTCTTGGCCTCTGACTGAATTGCTCTGCTTGGCCTCAAACTGAAGCTGATAATGTGTTCTAATCTTCAGGCTTCTCATTCTCTGGCTTTCTGTCCTCACCTGTGTCTAGCTTGCTTGAAATTGTCTCTGTAAAATTCTTCCAGTAAAACAGTCTCCTCCCTCTCTCTCTGCACTGATCTCTTAAGTAGCCTCTCTTTTCTGTCTGCTCTTTTAGACTAGGCCTATTTCATCTCAACTCATTCTGCCACATCTTTCTGATTTGTCAATTTATAGCTCAATTAGAAATTACTTTCAAAAATGGCTGCTTCCTTCTACCTACCAACTTTACCTTCATTGTTTGGGATTAAAGCTATGTACTAAGGGCATGTCCTTGTTTGGTGCCCCAACCAAAGCAACCATGTTGCTGGATTAAAATTTCTCTGCAATGTTCTATAATGTAGCATAAATTCAATTGTATTTGATAATTACATATTAAATAAATACATAAGTTATTAGTTAATATTATAGTTGGTAAAAGTTTAGTCTTTATTTGATAATAAATACTTGTATTTTTAATTTAATCTTTCTATTGGGTATTTTGTGTTAATATCAAAAAATAAAATATCATTAAAGATATTTGTAATATGGCAACAGCTGTAATATAGCAACAGAATATCAAGAACTTATGATGGGATGAGAAACACAGCACCTCTAATAAAAATATAAATTATAACTAGTGAACTTTTTCAGTTACTTTCTTAGAACTTTCTAGGAACAGGTAACTCCATGAAAACAAAAGGAGAAAAAAGCAACTATGTTTGTTTGAAATAGACCTTTGATATGGGTACTTTTACCTATTTACATAGTTTGCTGAAATTTTTATGATAAAATAAAGACTGCAATATTTGACATATGACTATTTGTAATCCTCATATTTTTGTTACTCAAATTTTAGGATGTACTTGAATTGCCAGAGTCAGTTCTTCATTATATCAACATCTTAAAAAATAAGAGTAAAATTGCAGAAGAACTCATTCTTCAGGATTATGAAGATGCTGATATCTTCAGTGAGTATACAAAGTAGATATAGAGAGAGTCATTCTTTTAAATAACAATCTTTGAGGGCAAAGACTCTAGACACTGTAAGATGAAAACTTAACTCTGTCTGTTTCAGGACAGCACTGCTATAAAAACTGTCATCCCCTAGCACTAGAAAATGCAGAATCAATGTAAGTATACAGGCACACACACACACACACACACATACATACACATACACACGTGGACACATCCCCAGGTACACGTAGACACTCCACATACACACATACATACACATACATACATGTGGACACAGACCCACATACACACATACATACACATACACACATGTGCACACAGACCCACATACACATATACATACCACATACATACACACACCACATATGTACACATAAATACACATAATCATACACATATACATACACTGTATAAATACATATACACACATACACATATACACACATATACACAGATACACCCATAAACACACACACAAAACACACACATCACATACATACCACACACACACATACATACCCCATGTACATACACACAAAACACACATACATACACATATACCATGTATATACACACATACAACACACATAACATACACAAAACACACACACCACACACATCACACATGTACCACACACACCTACACACACATACATACCTCATATACATACACATAAAAACACACATACACACACACCACTCATACACACACACCCCATGTACCCCCCCCACACAACACACATTGCATATGTACACAAACAAATACACACACATACACACAAACATACAAGTCCTACAGTGATATTAGTTTTCTTTTGTAGTCTTATTTATGGGTCAGTAAATGGAAACATCAGCAGCTTCCCTCATATGTAACAGCTTTATGAAAATGAATTTTGATTTATTTACCTCACTCACAGAAAGTTAGTTGGAGAACAATGTGGATCATTATATTGTCTTTCAGCTTCTCACACTGTAATGCATTCCAGAAAGATAATGAGTAAATATTGAAGGGAAAATACCATATTTGGTAAAGTGGGAGGAGTTAGTCGGGTCCTCTGTTAAGGTGCTTTACCATTAGAAAACACACTAAATTTAATAAAAAGGGATGTAATTACATTTGAACTGATCAAAAAGAAATAAAATTCAATTAAATGTCATACAATGAAATGAATATCATTTACTGTGGTAACTTGATTATGCCAAATTAGTATTTGTAGTAAAACATTTTATTATATAGTGCAAGATTCTAATGTCAGTTTCTGGCAGATAGAATTGAGACTGCATTTATTTCTCTCATCAAGGTCTCATTTTATGCTATATGTATGCAATTTTCTTTGAACTAAAACACTCCATTTTGGAGGGACTATCCTCAAGAATTTGGGTGTTCCAAAGGAAGGGGAATCCTTCCATCCTACAGAATGCTCAGTGAGACTTGGAATATAAATATAAAAGAGGACTTCTTAGGAGTCAGGAGATAACAAAACCTAAAGTTTTAGAAATTCTGAAACTGACAAGACACTCCAGGCCCCTTATTCCCCAGGCTTAGGAAAAGGATTAAAAACTGCTGAAAGACACTCTCAGACAAACAGACCAGTCAGAAAGGAAGAGTCTTAGGTCAGCATAAACGCCTAAAAAATACTCAGGACATCATAGCTGCCAAGAGGCCAGACCAGCTGAGCTGCTTTCAAGAAGTTGAGACCAGCTGAATGGCTTTCATGGGATGCTCTCCAAAATTTAGAGCCTTGTGCAAATTATGTAATAAGACCCAGGGCTCCAGCTTTCTTAAGCTATTACTGATGCTGATATGAACTGTGCTAACTGAGCTGTCTTTGAATCAATCCTGTTTCTGTAAGAAACACCTTACATATTCATGCAAGTAACCCTATTTGTCTTGTCGGTTCACCAAGTTTGACTTTGGTCCTTTTTATTTTGTTTTTGTTTTGTGTTCAAGTCTCTACCTGAGGTGAGTCGAGGTTTGTTCATGTCTCTCCAGGAATTGAATTAAACAATATCGTATTATCAAACAGCTCTGATTCTATATACATAAGAAATTAAAAAAAAACTCCATCTAGACTATGAAAAGTGGTAACAAGACCAAGAGCATGAAAAATTTGCTTTTATTTTACAAATCCTGATAATTTTATAAACAACTTTTAAAAAGGACTTTCTATTTCTTGGCGTTAATATTACTGATCAAGTATGTTGATAAAATTAAGATGAAAGAGTAATAGAAATGAATGGAATTTTGACATGTACTCTAATGTCTGAAATCATAGTACCCCCTTCTCTCTAGGATGTCATTATAGCACTGTGTCTAACAGTCATATGCATTTGAGGACTGGATCGCTACCCGAAGCGAAAGCAAATTCTGAGCAATTAATGAAGGTATGCATTTAATACCTGAATGGAAGGACTCACTACTGCAGCTAGGAATTATTTATTTTCTTTTACATGGTATTTTAGTTTATTGACTGCAGTGTCATTATTGTAAGCAAATCATTTTTTTTTTGTTTTATAGGATGCTCTGGTGTATTATATAAAAGTAAACAAATGTCAGTTATTAAAAATAAAGATTTAGTCCATATGTGTTTGGGAAATAAATGTTTATATACACAGAAACAGTAGAATAATACTGCATTTATTATTTTTTAATTGAAATGATGAATGTATTATAATGTATATTGTATTACTTATAAAAGAAAATACTTTACTGCAGAGAATCTTCAAGAGTAGAAGGTTTCGTATTACATTTGGAAAATAACACAGGAGAAAGATTCCTAGAAAAATAAATGTAAAGTACAGCATTTTATAGGTTTAAACCTCCCAAATGTATTTTAAAGAATATCTTTTAAAGAGTTTTAATTTAGATTTGCTTTTATTTAATCACTTCTGTTTAGATCTGTTGCAACTTTGTAACAACTGAAATATAACTTGATAATATTTTGTATCCGTTTTGGTCTTTTGTTGTTAATATTCAGATTTAAGTACTAATTTTTATTTTTTTATCATTGCAGATATTCTATATATTTTTAACTTCAGTGGAAACATTAGTAAGAACTATACACATAATTCAGGTTAAAGTAGATAATAGTTTTCTTTGTATTATAATGAGTATAATAATAACTCATGTATATGAACTATCAGTCCATATAATAAAGATAGACAAGAGAAGAAAATAAAGATAGTAAATCATCAGGGGTAAGGGATATTTTGAAATAATTATTAAGAATACTAACTGACTACTATAGATTAATAATGACTTATTTTATAAAATCTTAAGAGGGTAAATATATTTATAAAGAAATTATTAATTTTTTAAAGGTTTATAGTAAATTAGATTCTCAGTATGTTTATTTAGACATTATTAAAATCAAAGTTTTACCATATTCTGGATTTTTCAATAGTAAAATAATAAAGATATTCTTTTAACCTCTAAGATATTGTCTGTAATAGACAAAGAAGAATTTATGAGATGTGTAGCTCCTTCCGCCAGGTGCGTTTCTGTTCCTGAGCCAATTACTCTTGACACACCCATGGATGAATATATTTTACCAGGTGGGCAATATCTCCAGTTATATGTTTAAAAATTTTCTAACATGATATATCAAAGTTTGTTGAAATTTTTATGGGTACTTGTAAATGTACAACTTTAAAATTTTTAAAAGTGAAAGTCATTATTTCTTAATAAAATACAAAAGAGATGAATTAAAAATTGCTTAGAAAAGACAAGCAGTGAGTTAAAGGGGAAATAGAAGAGATGGAAATGACAGGAATTTTTAAAGTTTGTTTTAAAAATTAACTCGCCATTTTGTTGGTTTCTTTCCCGGGAGGCAAAGATTGTTCAACACGTGTAAATCAGTATATGAAATTCACTATATAACTGAACTCAAGGATAAAAATCACATGGTCACTTCAATTGATGCTGAATGGATCTTTGAAAGACTCTTTTCTTACATCTCTTCATATTAAATACTTTATTGAGAATAAAGATGGAATTTTTCTGAACATATAAAGGCTGTCTATTATAATCTGATAGCCATCATCATGTTAAATCGTGAAAAATTGAGGCAAATCATTTAGATGATGACAAGACAATGTTATCTCTTTTCACCATTCTTTGAAAATAGTTCTTGAAGTTTTATCTAGAATAATAAGAGAAGAAAATAAAGAGCTAAAGTAGAAAACAAGAAGTAATAATATCTCTATTTGCACAATACATTTTCAGAATATTTATTCCATGTATGAGAGGCCCCAAAGACTGCACCAGAAATCGTCTAGAGCTGACAGATATTTTCAGCAAAATGTCAGGTTATAAAATAAATGGTGAAATCAACATCCTTCCCATATACCAAGACAAACAGAGAGACGAAAAATGAAATCAGATATATCGATTTCCTTTGACCAGGAACAGGTGGAAATGGGAATAGGAAGGATCAGATGGGGGAGGAGGGAGGGAAAGAGTACTGGGGGTGGGTGGGCTGAAATTCGGGTCATTTTAGGGACTACTTAGAAACTTATGCTAATGGAGACTTTCAGGAATATATGATGGTAACCCTAGCTAAGATTCCTAATAAAGGGAGATACAGAGCCTGAACCTGACATTTCCTATAACTAGGCAACACATACAATGGAGGGCTTGGGACACCAACCAAACAAGGCACAAAACCTTGGACTTAAAATTCCCAGGATATAGCTAAGCACTGCTGGCAAAAATGAAGGGGAAGGAAGGAGGGAGGGAGGGAGGGAGGGAGGGAGGGAGGGAGGGAGGGAGAGGGAGGGAGGAAGGAAGGGAGGGACAGAGAGAAGGAAGAAAGGAAGGAAGGAAGAAGAAAAGGAAGGTGGTAGAAAGAGAAGGAAAAACTAAGGAGAGGAAGGAAGGATTCCTAATGATACCCTGCCATATTAGTAGAGAGGTGGCTGGTATAATCACTATAATTCAGGGAGGCTTCATTCAGCAACTGCTGGAAATAGGTGCAGACACCTAAATCAAAACATTAGGCAGAACTCAGCAAATTCCCTGGAAGAAGAGGAGGAAGAATTGTAGGAGGCAGAGGGGTCAAGGACACTATTAAAAACCCTACAGAATCTACTATTCTGAGTCCATAGGGACTCCCAGATACTGAAGTAACAATCAGAGAGCCTCCATGAGTCTGATCTAGATCCAATGCATATGTTTTGGTTGTATAGCTAGGTCTTCTTGCAAAACTTCTAACAGTTGGAGCAGGCTGGTCTCTGACTCCTTTTCCTGCTTTTGGGGCCCTTTAATTCTACTGGCTGCCTCATCCAACTTTAATATGAGGGAAGGTGCCTACTATTACTAGTTAAAATCAAAACTCTAGAGGCTTGTAATTCATCAATTAGAATTATATCTGAAAATTCTCACTCTACAAATTGTCCACAAAATACACTCAGAGCCAATTGATATATGATATAATCCACCCACCTAGATAAGACAAATTTTCCTATAATAATTCATCCCCTATAAGATATTTATACCTTCCTGTGGCTATTTAAAGCCACACAGAGATGGTTCATTTTCTTCCTCCTCTATCTTGGCTTTTTCTCCTTGGCTTCTTTCTCCTTTCCTCTCTTTCTGGCCTCTCAAAAGCTCTGTCACTGCTTTACTTTTTCACTGTCCAATCACTGGCCTTGCCTTATCTTGTGTCTGCTGTCACCTGCATAGAAACCACATTAACATGCCATGTTTAGTTGATATCCCATGAGAGGTCCACCCATTTATGTAACGTGTGTGTGTGTGTGTGTGTGTGTGTGTGTGTGTGTGTGTGTGTGTGTGTGTGTGTGTCTAGGAGACTGGGAGTGCAGACTAAGAGGAATGGAGGGAGAGAAAACTGCAGTCAAGTTGTGACATATGAGACAATGAATTAATAGCATTTTAAATGAAAGAAATCATAGAAACCATTTCATTCACCATATGTCTTAATTAAAGGTTACTATCATTGTGATGAAAAATACCATGACCAAAAACAAGTTGGAGAACAAGGGGATTGTTTGGCTTATGCTTTTTAATCACTGTTCATCATTGATAAAATTAGGACAGGAACTCAGAAAGGGCAGGAACCTGGAGGAAGGATCTGAGACAGACATCATGAAGATAAACGTCTTACTGGCTTACTACTACATGCCTCCTCAGCATGCTTTGTTAAAGAACTCTGGACCACCAGCCCAGGGATGGGCCCACTTACAATAAACTGACCTCTGGACTTAACTACAGCTTTAACTTAAGGGGGGGGGGGCTTTTCTTAAGTGATGTTTCCTCCTCTCAGATGACTTTAGTTTCTGTAAAGTTGAAATAAAACAAGCCAGCATATAGCATCCAAGGAAAAACTTTATGTACTCATGTATAAAAATCAAAAGACAAAGTGAATACTAAGAAAAAACACTGACAAAAGGAACTGAAGAGCACATCACAAGACAAGGAAGATCCCTTTATACATGGGTTGGTAGCATTAATATTATGAAAATAAGCATAATCCCCAAAGCATTAAAAAATTCACTGTAATTTCCTTCAATGTTACAATCTAATTCTCCACAGAGATTTTAAAAAATCTTAAAATTCATATGAATAAACAAGCAGTCAGTTAACCAAAACAGTCCTGAATATCTCGAAACTGTAGCACTTAGCTTTGTATGTGAAGACACACCCAAGCATACAACATTATTTTAAACTTTAGAGAGCATTTTAAGGAAATTTATTTGACAGTAATAGAATTTTTGCATATAATTGGATGAAATTGCATATTTGCGCCATTGCATGGCTGTTGACATCCATTTACAACTAAAAATGTATGTTCTTTTGCATTGGTTATATGTTTTTACATTATGTTTTTATTGCAAAATAGACAAATATAATAGGTTTGATCTCAAAAATAGTATTTTTATTTCTTTGAATGAATGCAGATGAGGCTGATTTGAGTTTTGGATACTGTGAAGTAGAAGAACAATGTAGAAAATCTTTTGAAGCTTGGCAGGACAAACAGCAAGAACTAGAAGTAAAAGATAAAGAAACTCTGGAAGCTCAGAGTGACAGAGAAAAACAGAACTTTCAAGAGGAAGATGAAAAGAGACAGTGCTGGATAAGAAAGTTCGAAGTTGAAAAGAAAAAATTAGAAAATCTTCAGAAGGTATGATAATTTTCATACCTAAGAACATAGGTATGAAACATTCTCTAAGAGCGTAGCTACCCTCTGAAACATACTGATGTCTGGAACATAAGTGAAGATTACTCAATGGCTTTTAATTACTCTTGTCAAGGGAAATTCCTGACCATGGATCAAGTCTTTAATACCTAGATTAGTTTGCATAAACTCCATCAGAATTTCGGGTGTGAACTTCTGACCTTGGAGCCCTCTGGGGTTTACAGAATTTCAAGGGATATCACAAATAATTTGAAATTTGCAATACAACATATTACTTTTTAATACCTTTTGAATCATAGGAAAAGACAGTTTCTTTGATTATATAATGTATTCTTTGTATTGTCTGACATATGGTACATTATATAAGATATATTAAGGTAAAGTGGCTGGGTAATTTAGGTGACATTCTCGGGCCTACCCCTAAATTAAGCTAAAATTTTTCACTGTAGGTGGAGTCTTCTGTTTGTTTTTCAATTCGTTGGGTGTGTTGAAACTGAGTTTTGTAGAGTCAAATCATTCTAACATTGATAAACTGGTAGGTAAACTGATAGAATTTGGAAGTTGGATTGCATGTCTATATAGAGACAAGATCATTTTTTGTCTTTCACTAAATAAGGTTGGTCTGCATTATACAGATTTCATTTTAAATGCTCTACTTGGAGATAATTAGAACAGTATTTACTAGCTTATACTGAAATTCTTTTTCAATTTGAAGAGTGATGCTTTAAGTTGTAGAGAATAGTGACTACTAAATTCTAATAAGCTAGTTGTCTCCTTTTGTTACCACTGGAAGACAAAAAAAATCCTCAGGTGCATTTTTAAATTATACCAGTCTCTGTTGTGAATGGTTGTAACTTACTTTTTGAAACTGAGATTGATTTTTTAATAAAATTCTGATAAAAGAAAATTAGTTCTTTGTAGACCTAATGAATTCCTAATATGTACTTTAGTATGCTTTGTGGTTTAGAAGTCTTTGCTTTAGAATGTTCAACATTCTCATAATGAATTAAAGTATGTAATTTACTTTCTCCCCAATAGTCCTGTCAGCAAGCACTTCTTGGCATCAGCAATAGTGACTGGGTTTAGTAGATGCATATGGGAGGGATGCCCAGGTGGTGGAGTCTCTGAATGATCTTTTCTTCAGTTCATGCTCCACACTTTGTTTCTGTATTTCACTCCGTGAGTATTTTGTTTCCCTTTCTAAGGACTGAAACATCTGTACTTTGGTCTTCCTTCTTCTTAAGCGTTATATGCTATGTGAACTCTATCTTGGATATTCCAAGCTTTTCATCTAATATCCACTTATCAGTGAGTGCATACTATGTATGTTCTATTGTGAATGGGCTACCACACACACAATATTTTCTAGTTCTATCCATTTGCATAATAATTTAATAAAGCCACTGCTTTTAATAGAGTAGTCCTTCATTGTGTATATGTACCACAATTTCTATATAGATTATTCTGTTGAAGAACATCTGGGTTCCATTTAGCTTCTGGCTATTATAAATAAGGCTGCTATGAACATTGTGGAGCATGTGTGCTTATTATATATTGGAGCATCTTTGGAATATATGTCCAGGAGTGGTATAGCTGGGTCCTTAAGTAGTACTATGTTCTATTTTCTGAGGATCTGCCAGACTGATTTCCAGAGTAATTTTACTAGTTTGTAATCCCAACAACAATGGAGGAGTGTTCCTCTTTCTCCACATTCTTGCAAGCATCTGTAGCCACCTGGGTATTTGATCTTAGTCATTCTGACTGGTGTGAGGTAGAATCTCAAGACCGTTTGATTTTCATTTTCCTGATAACTAAGGATATTGAACATTAGTTATGTACCCCATTTTTAAAAGGATTATTTGCTTCTCTGCAGTCTAACTTCCTAAGTTCTTTCTATATATTGGATATTAACCCTCTATCAGGTATAGGATTGGTAAACATATTTTCCCAATCTGTTGGTTGATGTTTTGTCTCATTGACAGTGAGTCCTTTACCTTACTGAAGCTTTGCAGTTTTGTAAGGTCCCATTTGTCAATCCTTGAACTTAGAGCATAAGCCATTGGTGTTCAGTTCAGAAAAAAAAAATTCCCCTATGTATATGTGTTCAAGGCACTTTCCCCTTTTCTAATTTAGCTTCAGTGTATTTGGTTTTATATAAAGGTCCTTGATTCACTTGGACTTCATTTTTTTTCTTTTTTATTGGATATTCTTTGTATTTACATTTCAAATGTTATCCTTTTGGCCCCCACTGACATTCCCTCTCCCTCTCTGCTTACCTCCATAAAGGTACTCACTCATCCAACCACCATATCCTACCTCCGTGCATTGGCAATACCCTAGACTAGGAAAATAAGCCTTCGCTGGACCAAATGCCTCCCTTCCTATTGATGTCAGAGAATGCTGTCCTCTGCTGCATATGCACCTGGGGCAATGGGTCTCTTTGTGCAAACTCATTGGTTTGTTTCAGTCCCTGGGAGCTGTGGTTGGTTTGGTTAGGTGATAATTTTGTTCTTTCCATGGCATTGGAGACCATTTCAGTGCCTTCAGTCATTTCTCTAGCACCTTCATTAGTGTCCCCATGTTCAGTTTGGTGAATAGCTGCAAGTATCCTCTTCTGTATCAGTATGGTTCTGGCAGAGCCTCTGAAGCTGCATCCATATCAAGTTCTTGCCAGTAAGCGCTACTTAGCATCAGCAGTAGTGCTGGGGTTTAGTGGCCACACATGGGGTGGATTCCCTGATGAGGCAGTCTCTGAGTGATCTTTTCTCCAATCACTGCTTCTCTATTTGTCCCTTTATTTTATCCCATGAGTGTTTTGTTCTCCCTTCTAAGAAGGACTGGGGGATCCACCTTCTGATCTAGAGCTTTCAGGTGTGTTGTTAAGCTTCTAGTGTATGCTCTCTCCAGTTTCTTTTTGGAGGCACTCAGAGCTATGAGTTTTCCTCTTGGCACTGCTTTCATTATATTCCATTAGTTTGGGTATGTTTTGCCTTCATTTTCATTAAATTTAAAAAGGTTTTAAATTTTGTTCTTTATTTCTTCTTTGGCCAAATAATCATTGAGTATAAATTTTCAGTTTCCATGTTTATGTGGGCTTCCTTTGTTGTTATTGTAAATAATGCTGTTGTTGTTGTTGTTGTTGTTGTTGAAGACTTTCCTTAGTCTGTGGTGATCTGATAGGATGCATGGCATTGTTTCATGGAATTATGTTTTATAACTGATTATATAGTCAGTTTTGGAGAAGGTATGATGAGGTCCTGAGAAGAAGGTGTATTCTTTTGTTTTAAGTTGACATGTTAAATCCAGTAGAAGTTGGTTCATAACTTCTGCTAGTTTCATTGTGTCTCTGTCCATTGCTGAGAGCTGTAGTCTCCCTTCATTATTGTGTGTGGTACTATATATGCTTTGTCCTTCAGTAAAGTTTCATTAGTAAGTGTGGGTACCCTTGCATTTGGAGCATAGATACTCAGAATTGAGAGTTCATCTTGGTAGATTTTTCTGTTAATGAATATGAAGTGACCTTCCTTACCTTTTTAATAACTTTTCTTTGAAAGTAGATTTATTTCAGTATTTATGGTTACTCCACTTGTTTCTTGGGACCATTTGCTGGGAATATTTTCTAGCCCTTTTTTTTTTTTTTTTTTTTTTTTTTTTTTTTTTTTTTTTTTTTTTTACTTTGAGGTAGTGTCTCTCTTTGTCACTGAGGCATGTGTGCAAAATGGTTGGTTTTCTTTACCTATCTATTCTGTTAGTCTCTGTCTTTTTTATTAGGGAATTGAGTCATTGATATTGAAAGATTAGGAACCAGTGATTGTTGTTCCATGTTATTTTTGTTGTTAGATGTGGAATTATGTTTGTGTGGCTCTCTTCTTTTGAATTTCTTCTTCTAATGTGTCATTATCTTCCTTCCATTGAAGTTTTCTATCTATTATTTTTGTAGGGCAATATTTATGGAAACATGTTGTGTAAATTTGTTTTTGTCATGGGATATCTTGGTTTCTCTATCTATGTTAATTAAATTTTTTTCTGAGTATAGTAGCTTGGCCTGGCATTTGTCTTCTTTTTGGGTCTGTATAACATATGTCCAGGAGCTTCCAGCTTTTGTATTCTCTTTTGAGAAATCTGGTATCATTCTCATAGATCTCCTTTAATAGAGGAGATGCTTAAGTAATGGATTTTTTATTATCTACTTCTTTTTTATCATTTTATTGTCTCAGTCTGGTAAGTTTCATTCATGATGACTGTCTCAAATATCATAATCTTCAAGAAGACAAAACATGATATATAAATGTTATATTCACATTTTCCATGTTGATTTGTCTTTTGTTTGTGTACCTTCTCTGTTGCTTTACCCAATTCTGATTCTCTTCACAAAAGTTAACAACTCTTTATCCATGTCTATTTAGATATATGTTTCTCTCTGCCATGACACATGGCGCTTTGCAAGACCTCATGTTTTTTTCTCCATCATTATTTCCTATGCTTTATTATTTGATATCACCCATAGTTACCTCTTATCAGTACCAGCATATATGAAAGTATAAATCTGACATTTTAACCGCTACTGATACTTGCTACTACAAACACATCCAAAGCTGGATGCAATGTATTTTTCCTGTATAATCATGTTTCAGTATTCAGAGTTTATCTACACAATTGCCATTAAAGAACTATTTTTAAATGTTAATCCTGTGCAAAGACCACACAACTAGTACATAATTCACAGAACATACATTAAAAATTATTTTAAAGAAGGTAGTATTTTTTCTTCATACAACATCCCTCCCTAACTCTCCTCTTATCCAGCTCCATATCCTTTTTTTCTCTCACTCATTAGAAAACAAGCAACATAAGTAATAATAATAAAACAAAATTAAAAAAAATTAAACAAAAACAGACTAGGAAAAATAACCAAATAAAAAGTGACAAAGAAAAAGCACAAGAAATACATGTAGACTCACACACTGTCATACAGTCAGGAATTTTCATAAAAACAAAAAAAAAAAAAAAACAGAAGCTATAGTATACACAGACTACTACTAATGTTACTGCTACTTCTACTATTCATTATTATTATTATTACAGAATATATAATAAATGTTATGAATTAATGTTATCACACACACACACACACACACACACACACACACACACACACACACAAACCTCTGAAGATGCCTTTACATTTATCTTGTGTTCCCTATCTACTGCTGCTGATGGGCTCTAAAATTAAAAGTAGCTTTTTTCCTCAGTGAAACTTCCTTGAAGAAAACTGACTTTTATTTTAAAGTAGTTATCAACTTGAGATAGGTTCTGGGCTAGGGATGATGGCTTGTGTACATCTTTCTGTTTAGGGATCCTATCTGATTCAGATTCAAGCATGCTGCTATAGTCTCTGAGTTCATATGTTCCCCAGTCCTGCTTTATCTAGATGTCTCTCATTTTTTTGTGTTCTTCATACCCATTGGTTCTTATGATCTTTCTTTTTCCTCTTCTGCAGAATTCTCTGAGTCCTGAGGGGAGGAATTTGATGGAGCCTTTCCTTTAAGGGCAGAGTGGTTTAAGGTCTCTCATTCTCTGGATTTGAATTCTCTAACTGCTCTCCTGCTGCACTAAGAGGCTTTTCTGCTAATGGAAGACCAAGTCACAGATGGATTAAATATAGCTGAATATGATTAGGAATCATTTTTATTATGATGTCCCTTTAGCAAAACTGTGTTATTTGAATTTTTTTTTAGGTCTGTGGCTCAGGTTTTTGGCTTCCCAATCAGTCAGCATCGGGTATGGGATCCTTCTAGTGGAGTGAAGTGTAACATAAAATCAGATATTGATTGGTTACTATAAGCTTTGTACCAGTATTGCACAAGGCATAGGTCACAGACAGGACAGCATTGAATACTGAAGGATTTATATATGGGCTGTAGCCTTTCCTCTTGGTGGTGTACAGAGTATCTTTTAGTACCCTTGTGAATCTCAGTCTATATTCCCAGGATAGACACCAGCTGCATTTCTCCCTGTTCAGTGAGTTATGTTGACATTGTCTTCAGCCTCAGTTTATGAAGATTTGCCAGCTACCTTAGCAATAGCCTGGCTTGTTTGGGGGTTCATCATTAAGTTGTCTATTTCAGGTAAAATAGGCATCATTTGTTGATTATAAATGTTCAGTTGGGGCTCCGTCTCTCCCATGATTTTGTGATTTAATTTTGTTCATCTTCAGATATGTATATGACATTCATACATGCACATACAGACACACAAACACACACATATATATTGAATCTATTAAGTTACCTCAACACCCCGTGAATAGCCTTAATTTTAAATATTTCCTTCCTTACCCTCTCTTTCCCTGCTGTTAGGTCCCCCATTACAGTCTCTAAGCAAGTCTACTTGTGTCTATGCTATTTCCCCATCCTAGAGAAAGCTATCCCTTCCCCCTTGTCCCTTACTCTATACCTAAACTATTTTGTTCTACACATTGTGGCATACTTATTAAGGATTCAGCAGCTAGCATCCCTATCAAAGTCAATGCTTACCTTATTCCTTTCTGGATCTCCATTATCATCTCACTCAAAATATTTTTTTCTAGCTCCATCCATTTACCTGTGTATTTCATCATTTCATTTTTAACAGGCAATCATTATTTCATTTTTTGAATGTATCCCAATTTCTTTATCCATTCAACCATTGGCAGACATCTATTCTGACTATGATGTATAGGGAAAGATGGAATGTCATTGAGATTTGTGCCCAAACTCATAACTGGATCTTGAGGGTTGTTAGATTCCCAGATTCCTGAGAAATCACCACACTGATTTCCAAAGTTGTGTACAAGTTTGTAGTCCCACCAGCTGTGGATGACGGCCCCTCTTACTCCATAATCTTGCCAGCATGGTACGTCATTGTTTTTTAATTTGGCTAAATTGACTGTTGTTAAGGTGAAATCTTAAAGTAGTTTTGATTTGCATTTTCCTGATGACCAAGGATGTTGAATATGTCTTTAGGTGCTTCTCAGCCATTTTAGTTTCCTCTTTTCAGCAATCTCTTTAGATTTGTACCCCATTGCTTGATGTAGTGTTTTTGCATTCTTTACACATATTTTAGATGTTTGTTTTCTATCAGATGTATGGTTGTTAAAACAATTTTTTCTCATCAGTAGCCTGCTCATTAGTCTAAATGACATTGTCATTATAGATGCTTTAGAATTTCATGAGGTCCCATTTGTTAATTGTTGTTCATGTTTGTTCAGTTCAGAAAGTCTTTTCTTGTGCCAATGACATCACGTTCTGTTCTGTCAGATTCCATATATTTGTCCTCCGGTTCATGTATTTGATTGGTTTAAAGTTAATTATTTTCAGGGTGATATGACTTGTTCTATTTGCATTCTTCTACATAAGCCATCCAATTCATCAGGTATTATTTGTTAAAAATGCTATCTTTCTTCCAGTATGTCTTTCTGGCTTCTTTTTAAAAACTCAGGTTTCCATAGATATGTACATTATGTCTGTTTTTTCAATTTGATCCCATTGAACCACGTGTCTACTTTTGTGTCAGTACCATGGGTTTTTTATTGCTGTATCTCTGAAGCCTGTAGTACAGTATGAGATTCTGCACAATGACACCTTCAGCAGTTTGGCCTTTTTATTTTTTTTTAGGTTGAGTTTTCACTCTTGTTTTATTATTTTTAAATCATTCAGGAGTGTTTTAGTTAACCTCAGGGAGCTTGTCACATGAAATCATTATTTATAAATATATGAAAATATTGATAAATTGATATATTAAGTATGTTATTTGATATTTGACTATAACAATATTTTGATTTTATTTTATATTTAGCAAGACCAAGACAAAATGAATGATGAACTCCATAAGGAAGAGAAAATATGGAAAGAAAAATACAGACAGCATGAGGTATGTTTATTCGTTTGTATTCATATACTGCTATTCTCTAATTGAACCAAACTATTATGTTTTTAAAATAATGAAATTTTAAGATAATATAGCCTATAACTTTAGAAATTTTCATTGAAAAAATATTCTATAAATGTTAGTTCAATGAATATATCTTTATAAAATAAAATTCTAATTTTAAAATTAGATGTACTATTAGTTACATTTCATAGTTTTTGAAACCTTGAAGAAACATTAGTGTATTTTGACACAATTATTTGAATATGTAAAAAGGTTTTGAACTTAAGTTAATCATAGTTATCATACATATTTCAGGTTATTTTACTTGTCATTAAAATGTTTACATAATCTTACTTAAAAACTTACAAACGTAAAGTATATAAAATTTACCATTTAAATCGCCCATATAGAGTAGACAAATTACTGTTATTCAACTAAACATTGCTTTCTTTCTTTATTTTTTTTTTGAATTTACCTTTATTCAGTCCTGATAATCTAGGACTGGAAAATGTATGTATACTCGTATATACATATATACACATGTATACATATACACACATATGCACATATACACAAATGCATGCATATATGTATGTATTTGTGTATACACATATTTATGTAGAAATTACAAGACAGGTAGATAGAAAAATTCATTTGACTAAAAACAACTATAAATGGCATGTTATCCAAGTGTTTGAAAATATGGGACTATTAAAATAACCATAACTCTCATCTACTAACCAAATAGTTATACAAATAATATGTTAAAGAAAATTTTAATTTGTTCTAAAGTATTAATTTTATGTTTTATGAAAATTTAATGTGAACATTAAAAATGATGAATGACTATGAGAATATATTTGACATATTGGAGCATTAGTGAAGCAGAAGAGAGTTAAAAAAGAAAAATCTAGTGTTAAATGAGGGTAAGAAAATAAGCAATGTATAAAATAGCCCAGGCAGCACTGAAAGGATCTGAAGCTTCATAATAGTAATGTTTTGTAATGGGAGAGTATATGACTCAGAAGAGACAGCTAAAAGCATGATGGTCAACAGCCTTTCTGTTTGTTTTGTTATCTTAGTTTTGTTTGATAGTTTCTCTCTGTATCCCTGGCTGTCCTAGACCTTACTCTGTAGACTAGCCTGGTGTGACACGTGCCTCTTCCTACCCGGTGCTGGTGCTGGGATTAACTAAAGGCATATGCCATCACTGTCTGACAAGTGAGGGGAAAGCTTGTTTTTGAAAATATCATTTAAAAGGGAACATTCAAAAATAGTGATCTTCAACTAGAAATAGATAGCATGAAAAATCAAACTTGGATTCTGGCAGTGCAATTATTTAAATTCAGCTCACAGAACTTAGGAAACATTAGATACCAGATTAACACCCTATATTCTACCCAAAATACATCACAAGTAAGACGAATCTCTGACCTTAGAGTAAAGAAAAGTAAAAGTTAAGGTAAAAAAAAGAACAATTGAATTGACTCCATGACTCTGTTATTCCTGTGTTAACATCCCGGGTCTCTCTGTTCTCTAAATTAATTTCACATTTACTGCTATGTATACTTATGTCAGAAAAAAATCATTTTTCAATAGTGACTATTTCCAATCTTTATGCAGTATAAAATTATTTTACTTTAATTTTCACTTTCTTTGAACATGAAATTCAGCCTTATTTCTCTTGCCTTTTGTCAATCCAATGATAGGATTTCATTGCATACTTACTCATTTTTGTGACGGTAAATTTTATGCTTAATCTATATATCTTGATGAAGCTTTAGGATTTTCACATTATGTATTGGTTCATGGATATTTAGTTATTTTAATTATGTGTCAAATATTTTACTAAGATACCAGATATAAACAAAACAGAAAGTAAGCTGGGTTTCCATGGCGATTTCTGTGCTTTGGATACCTGTGTGTTTGTGTCATGTGTGTTGAGAGAGCAGGGTGTAGAGGTAGAGCCACTCTTTTTTCCCATGGGTGCTGTCTAGAAATATACTTTTCTATTACTTCTAGTCCTTTGATTCTTTCCCCTCAGATCTTTATTCTGGAATGCCTACTGATCATAGATCAACTTTCCCAAGTTGATCTATTTTATTTCTGATAAGTATTTCATACCTTTGCTGATATGAAACAAACTATTAAAAATTGTTTTTTAGTCCACCAACCACCTAACCATTCCCTTTTATTTGCTGCTTCTTTTAAAAGTGGGGCTAATTTGATTTAGCATTTACTTCTCTTTTATGCACTATATTTTTATATTCATTTATTTACTTTACAACACTTATCAGCCCTTCCTCTTTCCAGTACCTCTCACTCAAGTCGTCCCCCAATTCCACCTTCCCCTTCTCTTTGAAGAGGGGAAGTCCCCCTCTGGGTGTCACCCTCTTCCTTACCTCTCATTTTTATAGAAAGTTATTCTGGTTCACATGTTTTCCTGACAGGTTAACTTCATGTGAGTTTAACTCAGCGTCTGTTTATTCCTCCTACTTAGTGAATTGCCCTTCATGCTGATTTTCCTTAAATACATGTTAAATCCCTTTTGTCTGTTTACTTCTGTTTTAGAGTTCTTTTAACAATGTTTTTTATTTTCCATCTCACAGACATGATATTATTGTATGTGTTTTCTAGCTGTGTGACTGGGCCACTGCTCCCTTCTGTCCAAGGACCCTCTGTACTTGCTGGCACTCGGCTTCTGAAGTGATCTTATTCTGAGGCTCACACTCTCATAGCATCTTGTCAGAAAGTCTAAGACCCTCTCTCTTGCCTGGGTTTAGGCCTGTTTCCCCCTTAGTGTCTCCTGTGTCATCTTTATTTCAAATTCTTTTCATTGGCCTATAATTTGTTACTTGTTAATTCATTGGCTCATAACTTAACTGTATTATCAACATCGCAATATGACCCAAATATTCTATGTATTTAAAAATTAATTTCCTGTGAAATAAGTGACTATATTTCCTTGGGGAATTTTAAAGTAATTTCACTCCACATTTAGGTTTAGTGATTCATTTAATATACTTATAAAGTTACTGATTTACCTGATGCTCATAACTATCTCTATTTTAGGAACTTATCAGAAACTTGCATTTACAAATGGAGGAGGAGAGAAAAAGATTAAGTGAGCTACAAGAAAAAGAAAAAGCACGTTTATTCAAACTGCAGCATGACGCAGCTGCAAAAATTCAAGCCAATTATAGAGCATCAGTAACTTATCGAAAATATAGCCCAATCATAAAAGAACAAATTGAAAAGAAGAAGAGGAAAGCACAGGAGCTAAAAGAGAAGGAGGCAAAGATCCGACAGAAGGAGGAGGAAAGGAGGAGAAGAATTGAGGAGGAACAGAGGATAGAGGAGGAGAAGAAGAAGAAAGTGCTAGAGGAGAGGAGGACACGAGAAAGGGAATATGAAGAGAAAAAGCGCATCCTGAGACAAAAGAGAGAAGAACAAAGAAACAAGGAAAAAAGACTGAAGGAAGATGCCCACTCACCACTGATCATTAACAAAGCACTGACCTGTGCTTTACAGAAAGAAGAATGCCATAGCAAGCAGCGAGCTATTATGCACATGTCAAAGAGCAAGGGTACTATAGCCAAAGAGTCAGTGGACAGCAACTCAAAAAATCAAGAAGATGCTTGTTCCCAAGTTCATCAATTAAACAAGAATGAAAATATGCACGAACAGCTTGGGTTGAAGGAATCTACAGGAATAAAATTAAAACCAAGCCAGGCAAATTTGGCAGAATTAAACCTGAACGAGAAAAATGAAAGTTTACCAAAATTGAAAATGAACAAAAACTTATCAAAAAACCAATGTTCAGAACAATCCGCTGTCCAAGAAATCAACACTGAAAATGTAGATCGAAAAAACGACTCAGAAAACTCTGACCTAAAGGAAAATGTAAATGAACAGTGCCAGGGGCAAGAACTGAAATCTGAAAATCTAACAGAGGATTGTGTGGAACATGCCACACAGGAGAATGTTGCACAAGAAACCCCAAAACTATTTAGATTCAATGAAGACTTGAGTGAAGGGGACAGTAATGGGACACAGGGAATCATCGAGAAGAATCACAAGAGATTGGCTCAAGAGATGGAAATAAAAGAGGTGACAGACCAGGATGGGTATGAGGAGAATAATAGTAAACCTATTTTTATGCAGAAAACTCTACCACCACTGATACCAGACAATCCTGTAGAAAGAAGTGTAACAGCAAAAGATCAAGAAACTGGCTTAAAATCAGAAAGAATTAAGCAACCCCCAGAAAGTGTGCTGACTTGTGATGCTGTGATCATTAACTCAGATGCCTGTAAGCATACAGAAGACGAGGCAAACCTGCAGGGTTCTGTATCAAGCAAGCTTGCTCCCAGTGAAGAAGCTGGTAGTCACAGTGCAAATAACCCCTTGGTCACTGAAGAAAGGGAAGACTTTCCTAATTCTGAGATTAAAGAAACTCTGGAGCAAGGGAAGCAAACAGAGCCTGAAGATAACGATGTTCTGGCTTGCTCTGTTTCACAGCTAACAGTTCTATCTTCCGTTGAGGAGAGGAGACTAGGTTGGCTAAGATCATTTACACCTTGGACGGAAATCTTTGAGCAAAATCAACTTAAGAAAATTGTTAAGAAAAGGAGACTTGTGAAGTGCCCACCAAATACAGTGCCTGCTTTGGATCCATCAGACATTCTCCAGCAGGGCCCTTGGAAAACTCTACAGCAGGTATTTATAATCAAGCAATACTAGCTCTAGAATGGATTAAAATGGCTTTTCTATGATGAAATTTGAACTTTCAATGGTTTTATATATAAGAATTCTGCGACAAAATAAATGCAGTTGCTAATGGAATATTAATGAAATACTGTCTCCTTTCAGAGGGCTACTATTTTTAAGTTCTCAAGTAAAGTTGATCAGGACCTTATCCATCTCAGCAGTCGAAAGAACTTTGATTTAATTTTTTCAGTGTCTTGAGCCGTGATCTCGCCATTGTAAGAGCATCTGGAAATCATGGTTGGAATTAGATTAGAACACTTAGTGCTTTTCCTCTCTAGGAATTTACTCCAGATTCCGCCCAACATTGTGGCTCCATTGACATGATAGTGTCCCCTGAAGTGAAAGAGGTGCTATTTAACTATATCCCAAAGACTTGAAACACACAGATGCTACAGGCATGGTGTAGTTAAGTACTACTAATCCTTTGCTGTGGAGAATACACCATCAACCAAACTAAAGACCCAGAAATTGATGTTTAAGGTTGTTTGATGGTATGGTACTTCAAATGGGTTTCAACGTTTTTAACTTGTGCCTTGGAAGTCAAATATATTTTATGAAATTATTTTATAGGCATGAAGATAATATTTTCTATCTCAGTTTGAACAAGTATAGTTTGAACTGAAATGGCTGTCCAGTACCAATTAACTATTAGAGTAAATTGTACATGGTGGCATATGTCTGTCAATGAAGCTGAGAATCAACTCTCAGGTACTTAGTATTAGATAGGATTAGGGTAGAAATTTCAGATCATCAGAACCCTGGTGCTGGATTTTCAGAAACCTTAAAAAAGTTATATTTGAAATGCTACAGAATATGTTAGGACACCAGGCTACTCATCACACATGGAAACTGACTTTGAGGCAGAAGAGAGATACCAGTTCCACCTATGAAATGCAGAAACGAGATCTACCATATTTCAGGGAGAGACACTAAGCCTTTCTGTGTGTAGTGGGCGACCAGCTTCTGCCACCATGTCCTCAAAAGAGACTGGAAGGAAAACTACCAGTGATTCTCCGTGTGTGGCACCAGCTCCTGACTCTAAGACAAGGAGGGTGCCTCTTGTTCTCCAGAAGAGACCATGATTCTGGATATTAACCTTCTGAGATGATACTAGTACCTGTATCACGGGGTAGATGGGGCACTCCAGAGAGTTGAACCATTCACAAGTGGCCCTATATCTTCTAACTTTCCTTTTAATTAAAATGTATTTAATGCTTTCATGACATTTTATGGCTTCATGGTTTCTTGCCTTTATTAAAAAAATGGCAGGGTCATGTCATGGACCACACACTGGCCTTAAAGTCATGAAACTCATTCCTTATCCTCCATGTGCTGGGACCACAGGCCTGCACTAGCGTGGGAGTTCTTCCTTATTTGTCTTTCATGTCATATCAAGGGCCTCATTTTTGCCACTACAGTGTTTTCAGACCAAGTCACCCCCAGTCTATATTAATTTTCTTATATAGACAGGTGCCTAGACAAATAAACATAATGATAAATAATACAGTATTTTATTAACCTGGTAATTTTTTATTTGTCTAATGTATTTGACCAATAATTATTGGTGAACTGAACAGAAAAATGCGGCATTTGTCCCTATGCAATACAAGCAAAGCAATGGCCCATAAATTTTAACTGCTGTCAATAAGATTCATGTGTATTCTGTGAAAGGAAAGTAAATTAGTAGAGTCTGTTGATTTACTTTGGTTGTGTATTGGGGAATTAACTATGCTAGCTGGAGCTCTACAACTCAAATCTATTCCTTGTTTTTTTGTAAGAAAAAAAATGTTTTGGAAACAAGGTCTCCTGGAATTTCCCAGGCTGACCTTGAGCTCACTGTCCGCCATTAGCAATCTGAAAGTATTATGTTCCTGCTTTAACCCTCTGAGTATTTCAGACTGCAGGTCTGCACCACCACTTCTGGCTGGTGATGAGGTTTAGAGGAGTCATTTTGGCCAGATAAAAGCAATATTACAGAATAAGAGGGAGAACTTGCCCAGTAACATGCCCTCTGTATCCTAGTCATTGATTAGTCATGGCTGCCAGCACTATGCAGCTATGGGATAGCCACTTGCTAAGCTTCTTCACTAGCTTCTGCTTGGATGATACAGTTTGATGCCACTCCCTTTAAAATTCATTTATTTAGCTCATTTATGGATTTTCAGTATAATATCAGTAACAGTTACTTAAAAACAAACAAATGCCTCTCCTTAAGTGCTTATTTTAGAGTGAGGTACAGGTTGCATTTCTAGGCTATCACTGATGTCTGCTTTGAGACTAAAACTTGTTAGAGGAACTGTAGTATTATTCCTTGTTACCTGTTGGTTTCTGTCCGTGAGAAGAGTACTAACCTTTCTCTGAAGTGTTTCTTCTGTTAATGCATTCTTCTTTCGTGAGAACTGTCAACTTCCAAAATGCTGAATTAGCTCTCTTTACTTCTTTAGAACACTGTTTCTGAACATGTGCGTCATGACACTTTTGAGGGTCATACAT
The DNA here is from genome assembly GCF_963924665.1 of Micromys minutus. Classification (NCBI taxonomy): domain Eukaryota; kingdom Metazoa; phylum Chordata; class Mammalia; order Rodentia; family Muridae; genus Micromys; species Micromys minutus. The sequence goes on from NC_137957.1 coordinate 29,362,955, forward strand.
CATATTTAATACATATGACATGTTTACTTAATAGTAAATTCATAATAGTAAAATTATACTTATAAAGTAACAATGAAATAATTTATTTAAGCCTCAAAAGTAATGTGGTTACACTGGTTAATAGAATAATTGGATTGGCTGTGTTTTATGGGACTTTACCATATTTTCGATGATAATAAATTAACTGATGCAATCTACATTGTATTTTGAAGCATCAAATATATTTTTAGAGTAAAATATGTTAATGTGTTATGAAAATTCTAAAATAACATGAAATGCCTCTTTTGTTTCCAGGAAGTGTTTGCAGTTATTGCTTGCACACAGTTAATCATGATGCTTCATTCGACCACTCAGTGTTAATTGCCTACTTTGATTTTCCAGTCATTTAGTGTCACATACCCCATGCTTGTCCTTAGCCCTAACACAATCTTTGGAAGACTCTTCTACAACTGGTGAGGGGAAAACTATATGTTTAATTTCAGAATAGTTAATAATCAAATTTCCAAAGTATTATAGCAATCTTGGGTCATACACATACAAACACATATCTATCAAATACTTGAGAAAAAAAACTATGATTACAGGAAAATTAGTAATAATTAAAACAATAATAAATTAATCATTTTGTTCCATAGATGAGACACTTCGTTCTCAAACCAAAAGAACTTGAGGACACAAAAGTTTTAAATATTTATTTAAAATAATATCAAAGCACAGGAGTTAAAGTTTATTGCAGAATTAATCGCACACATGCAGAAAATTGAGCACAAGCATGCAGATGTAAAACCTTCCACAAATGCCTGTCTGTACATTAGACTCCAGATCGAGAACAAAAATGTAACTAGTATGTTAAGAACTCATTCATCTGTTCTAGTTTCTATTTATTCCACCTAAGGAAAGAGCCTCTACTCCGATTTCTATTTACATAAGACAGTTCTGTTTGCTGGTTGTGCCTCCTGGATGCACAGGCAACCACATACATGTGAACCCATTTCTGTCGGCTGTAGGCTGTAGTATAAGTTACTGTATTCAGTAATTCCTTCTATTAACTATAAATCTTAAAGTCTCATTCCACTCCATATTCCATCATGCAACCCCTTTTTACCTTTTTTTTATTAGATACTCTGTATTTACTTTAGGGATGTTATTCCTTTATGCCGCCATGCTCTCATCGCCCCTCCCCATCCAGTAGCCTTCACAAAGGTGCACTCCCTTCTGATCCCTCTCTCTACCTTATTGCCTTGGCATTTCCCTATATTGGAAAAACATGCTTTTGCTGGAACAAAAGTTTCTACTCACATTGATGCCAGACACTGCTATCTTCAGCTACATACCCAACTGTATCAAGAGGTCTCTCAAAGTGCACACAAAGTTTGGTGTTTTACTACATCAGAGTTTTGGAAGGTTTGGTTGGTTGATAATGTTATTATCTTCCCATGAGGTTGCAACCCCCTTTCAGCTCCTTAGGTCCTTTCTTTAGCAACCTCATTGGGATCTCCAAGTACAGACCAATTGTTAGCTGTGAACATGTTCAGCTGTATCTATATGACTCTAGCATAGTCCCTGAGGGGGCATCTCTGTCTGGTTCCTGCCAGTAAGTACTTTTTGGGATCAGCTGTAGTGGTTGGGTTTGGTGATTGCATATGTGGCATATTTCTTGGTGGGGGGGGGACTTCTGAGTGATCTTTTCTTCAATCGCTGCTCTATTTGACCTTGTATTTTCTTTTTTTTTCTTTTTTTTAACAAATTTATTTTACAAAACGAAGATCAATGTACAGATTTTAAGCATTTTTTGCATAAAATTATACAATAAATTTTTGTCAGTACTTGTTTTTTTTGTTTTTTTTGTTTTTTTTTTTTTTTTTTTTTTTTTTGTTTTTTTGTTTTTTAAAGGTTTGGTAGTGTGATAACGATCCCATCAGTAACAATGATCATAAAGTACATGTAAAACAAGATGGAACCTGGAAATAGTCAAAGTTTTCTTGGTGTGTAAAGATATTTTTTTCTTTTTACAATGAGCAGACAGTACATGTAATACAGGGTACAACCCGGAATTTGTCAATGTGTTCTTGGTGGGTAAGGATTGAGCATGACTATTTTTTTTTGTTTTGTTTTGTTTTCTTTTTTTCTTGGACTTCATACCATCTGTGAGTTGTTTCTGTGGCAGTGCGAGCCTCTGGGGTTAGCATCCAATTATCAGTGACTGCATATTATGTCTGCTCTTTTGTGACTGGGTTATCTCACTCAGGATGATATTCTCTAGATGCAACCATTTTCTTAAGAATTTGGTTAAGTCATTGATTCTGGTGGCTGAGTAGTATTCCATTATGTAAATGTACCACAATTTTTGTATCCATTCGTCTTCTGAAGGACATCTGGGTTCTTTCCAGCTTCTTGCTATTATAAATAGAGCTGCTATGAACATTGTGGTGCATATATCTTTGTTGTGTATTAAAGTGTCTGTGGGGTATATGCCCAGAAGTGGAATAGCTGGATCTTCAGGTAGTACTATGTCCAATTTTCTGAGGTATCGCCAGACTGATTTCCAGAGTGGTTGCAACCCCACCAACAATGGAGAAGTGTTCCTCTTTCTCTGCAACCTCGCCAGCATCTGTTGTCATCTGAGATTTGGATCTTGGCCAATCTGACTGGTGTGAGGTGGAATCTCAGGGTTGTTTTGATTTGCATTTCCCTGATGGCTAAGGATGTCTAGCATTTCCTCAGATGTTTCTCAGCCATTCAATATTCCTCAATTAAGAACATTTAGTTTAGCTCTGTACCCCATTTTTTAATAGGGTTATTTGATTCTCTGGTCTCTAGCTTTTTGAGTTCTTTGTATAACTTGGATATTAGGCCTCTATCTGATGTGGAGTTGGTAAAGATATTTTCCCATTCTGTTGGCTGCCGTTTTGTTTTCTTGACAATGTCCTTAGCCTTACAGAAACTGTTCAATCTTATTAAGTCCCATTTGTTAATCTTTGACCTTAGAGCTTGAGCCATTGGTGTTTTGTTCAGAGACCTTGTATTTTCTACCATGAGAGTTTTGTTCCCTTCCCTAAGAAGGACATTTTGGCCTTCCTTCTTTTTGAGCTTCATAAGGTCTGCAAATTGTTTCTTGGGTATTGGGTATTCAGTTTTCTGTGGCTAGTATCTGCTTATTAGTGAATACATACCATGTGTGTTCTTCTGTGACTGGGTTACCTCACTCAGAATGATAGTCTCTGGTTCCATCCACTTGCCTAGGAATTTCATGAAGTCATAATAGCTGAGTGACACTCCATTGTGTAAATGTACCACTTTCTGTATCCATTCATCTGTTGAAGGACATCTGGGTCTTTCCAGATTCAGGCTATTATAAATAAGGCTGCTATAAACATGGTGGAGCATGTGTCCTTGTTATATGTTGGAGCGTCTTTGGGGTATATACCCAGGAGTGGAATAGCTGGGTTTTCAGGTAGTACTATGTTCAATTTTCTCAGAAACCTCCAAATTGATTTCCAGAGTTGTTGTACCAGCTTAAAACCCTACCAACAGTAGAGGAGTGTTTCTCTTTCTCCACATCCTTGCCAACATCTGCTGTCACCTGAGTTTTTTATCTTAGCCATTCTAACTGGTGTGAGGTGGAATCTCAGGGTTGTTTTGATTTGCATTTCCCTGATGATTAGGGACGTTGAGCATATCTTTAGGTGCTTCTCAGCCATTAGATGTTCCTTAGCTGGTAATTCTTTGTTTAGCTCTGTGCCCCAATTTTAATAGGATTATTTAATTCTGTATAGTCGAGCTTTCTGAGTTCTTTGTATATATTGGATATTAGCCCTTGATCAGATGTAGGATTAGGAAAGATCTTTTCCTAATCTATTGGTTGTTATTTTGTCCTATTGAAAATATCCTTTGCATTAGAGAAGCTTTGTAATTTTCAGGTAACATTTATCAATTCTTGATCTTAGAGCATATGCCACTGGTGTTCTGTTCAGGAAATTTTCCACTGTGCCTGTATGTTCAAGGCTGTGTCAGAGCCTCTGTTTGGTTGATCATTTTGATATTTTCTTGAAATCAGTTCATGAGAATTTTATTGATTATTGTTGTATCAATGTTCATAAGGGAGATTATTCAGATGTTCTCTTTCTTTGTTGGGTGTTTGCATAGTTTAGGTGTAAGAGTAATTGCAGTTTCATAGAAATAATTGGGTACTCTTCCTTCATTTTTTATTTTGTGGAATAGCATGAAGAGTATTTGTATGAGGTATTTGAAGATCCAATAGAATTCTGCATTAAATCCATATGGCCTTGGCCTTTTTTTTGTTTTTTTTTTTTGAGGGGGTACTTTTAATGACTGTATCTATTTCCTTATGGGTTATATGGGACTGTTTGGATGGTTTATCTGATCCTGATATAACTTTGGTACCTGGTTTCTGTCTAAAAAATTGTCCATTTTCTTAATATTTTCCAGTTTTCGATAGGCTTTTGCAGTAGGATCTAATGCCTTTTTAAATTTCCTCTAATTATTCTGTTGTTTATTTCTACCTTTTTATTTCTGATTTTGTAATTTGGATACTTTCCCTGTTTCCTCTGGTTAGTCAGGCTTAAGGGTTCTTTATCCTGTTGATTTTTCAAAGAACTGTCTCCTGGTTTTGTATAGTTTTGATCCTTTGTATATTTCTTTTTGATTCTACTTAGTTGACTTTAACTCTGAGTTTGATTATTTCCTGCCTTCTATTCCTCTTGAGTGTATTTGCTTTCTTTTGTTCTAGAGCTTTCATGTATGCTGTCAAGCTACTGATGTATGCTCTCTCCAGTTTCTTTTTGGAGGCACTAGGAGCTATGAGTTTTTCTCTTAGCACTGCTTTCATTTTTTTCCCATAGTTTGGGTATGTTTTGCCTTCATTTTCATTAAAATTTAAAGTCTTTAATTACTTTATTTTTGCTTGATCTGATAAGATGTATGGGATTATTTATATCACCTTGTATCTGTTGAGGCCTGTTTTTTGACTGACTATATGGTCAATTTTGGAGAAGGTTCCATGAGATGCTGAGAAGAATGTTTATTCTTTTATTTTAGGATGGAATGTCCTATAGATATATGTCAAATCCATTCTGTTTATTACTTCTGTTAAGTTTCACTGTCTCTGTTTAGTTTCTGTTTTCATGATCTGTCAATTGATAAGAGTGGGATGTTGAAGTCTCCCACTATTTTTGTGTGTGGTGCAATGTATGCTTTGAGCTTTAGTAAAGTGTCATTTATGAATATGGGTACCCTTGCATTTGGAGCATAGATGTTCAGATTTGAGAGTTCATCATGGTATATTTTTGCCCTGAGTTTGCTCTGTGCACAGATACAATCTGAAAGGACTATGCTTCTGGTTGAGCATGGGTTTGTGTTTCTTGTTGGGGTTCCGGTTATGCTGGGTGTTGGGGAAGATGTTGTGACCCTGGCTGTGACCATGAGCTGTGACCATCAGAGCTCCAGTACACCTGGGTGTGTCCAATCTCCTTGGAGTTGAACTTCCTCTGTGATACTGATATCCTGTATTCCTGTGATCCTAGGCATGTTAGATAGATAGGCTTCCACAGGGTTTTTTTGGAATGTGTGCAGAACCAATACCCAAGGTCTGCTCAGATCACAAGTTTAGACTGGAAAGGCTCAAGTATATTTTTATATTGTCTTTAACAGGAAAATAAAATATGAATTTTATAAATATATATGTTTTGCTACAAGTTGAGACAAATAATTAATTTTTAAATTTTGGAAACATTTAATCAAACTCCTTTATGATACAACTGATATTTTCAAACTGAGGAAACATGATGGATACACATGATTGCTAATGTTATATTGACCTAGATTTGAGGCATACAAGGTGATTTGTACATGTTATTTCTACCATGTATGTATTAAAGGATGAATATACACACTTACTTTGATATCATATGCTTGGAAAACTTTGATTAAGGTATAGGATCCATTTCTATATTATAGAATGTTTTAAATGTTTAAGTGTTTTAGAATTTCTCCATAAGTTTTAGCAAATTTTGTTGTTTGTTTACACTTTAGAATATAATATAACATATATAATATATATACATACATATATAAATATTATGGCATAAAAGGCAATAATTTTAAAACCTTAAACATTTTTAAACATTTAAAGAAACAGAAGGAACTGTGAGTTTACCTGTATATAGTTAAAGTCAGATGCATCTAAGAAGGTGCAAACATAACTTTTATTCATGACAGAAATTGGAGAGTTTGCCACCTCATAAGAAACTGAATTCAATTGTGCATCAATCTCTGACTATAATAGGCATGTTACCAAATAAAACCAAGAATGTATTTTACTGCCATTCAACCTTTATCATTTCATAGCTCACTGTAATTGTCAAGTTCTGAGTTCTCAAATTCCCAGCCTAATTGCTTTAATTTTCTAGTACATGGCCACCTCTCTAATTATGGAATTTGTTTGTTTGCATTCAAACTCAGAGAGTAGTGCATTTGCCATTGTAACATATGTGTATGATGAGAATTGAAAGGTAATTTGCTGCAAGAATTGTGTTCAGTAATGAATGCTTGCTACACTCTGAGATGATTATGAAAGCGGAACATTTATGTACCCAACGTTGATGAAATATGTTATTACTTTTACTGGTTAAGCAAAAGTAGGCCACATGTTGTCTACTTATCTTCATTAATGTATGCCCTATCAGCGATTCAGGAATTTCAAAGCAGCTGTCAAACACATACTACTGACATTTATGATTATGTGTGTGTGTGTGTGTGTGTGTGTGTGTGTGTGTGTGAGAGAGAGAGAGAGAGAGAGAGAGAGAGAGAGAGAGAGAGATGTGTGGTGTGTTATATATTATATTCTGAAGCCCAAAAAGATGACCAAAACTTAGGAAAAAAATTTAAATGTTATTTCCATATTTATGCAAGTATTTTTTCTTTTAGATTGAACTGATTGTAAATGATTGCATTGATTTATCTTGCTATGTTGCAAGACAAAGAGATCAGAGAGCTAGTTCTAAACTGAGTTTGTAATAAAGGTAGGACTTGATGGGTATAATTACTTAGGTGCGTTCTTGAAAACCTCTGCAAGAATAATGAAATCTGTACTACGTTGTTCAACAATGTCACTCACTGCAGTGTTCTTGAAACCTCTAGGTTACAGCCATTACCTTTCAGGACTTGCCCAGTTGTAGTCTCTCCACACTGGCAGAGTGCTCAAGTCTTCAGCTCCTCTCTCTCCGACGCTGTGGGTTAACTTCCTTGCAGGGCCTGAGCCACTGCACAAACCTTAAGTACATCGATGCACAGGCAAGTGGTTGGTTTTACTGTCATTTATCATGTAGCAAATATTAAAGGGTTTCAGGTTTTTATCTCAAAAAAGTGATAATTTGAAGACATAGTAAAATAACTTGATACACAAAGTTTAAAGCAAGTGCAATGGCCTTTACCTCCTAGGGACTGGCTAGAGAAGCTGTTGATATCCAGAGCCAGAAACTAATGATTTTATGAGTCCTATGGTGACTATAACAAACAACATTATTTAAAGTAGTATTATCAAAAGCAACCATGTGATTTCTTGTTAATTTACAGCAAGGCTTGGCTTAATATTTTGTATGGTGTTGACTTGGAGCCTTTTATGGTTGTCGCATATTAGCCGGGTTTCAAATTTCCAAAACTTCCTGTTCTTTTCCTTTTTTTTTTTCTTAGTGTTCTTCCAGATATTTGCCAGTCTAAAAGTTCATATCAAGCTTCTCTCTGCATTATTGTGCCCAGCATATCATTGGCTGAGCAATGAGTACATGTTGGAGGGAACCATATATGTGCCAATATTTGGTTCTCGGGTTTCATGGAAACTGTCACATTCATATTCCTTCACAATCTAGTTCCCTCTGTCCTCTAACGATTCACATTTGGAAAATAGTCGCATGTCTCAAAGACCACAAGATCTCATCAGTCTATGCCATTATCTCAAGAACTTTGCACCTAGATCATATTCTGGTAAAGGACCTGATTTTCAGTGGGTTTTCTCAGGTACATTGTGGAAACATTGTCCTCACAGGTCAGAGAACTGCAAAGTAAATTGGAAAGTTATCCTGCCTCATATACTCAGGAATCATGCTAAGATAGAGCTCAGTTAACCACCAGAACCTTTCCCATCTAAGACCACAAGCACCACGTCTAACAAATATTTCAATGTGTTCAATTGGCTTGTTCAAAATATTTTGTTGTACTGTCCTCTATTTATTTAAAGAATATTAAGCAAATATAAAAAATTCAGGTATAACAAAAATGTTTCCTCTGGATAGTATAGCTATTTGCATGATTCATTTAGAAATGAGATACTTATTTGTCAATTTAGAGATTGTATGTTAACCTTAATCATTTTGAAAGGCTTAAGTATTATCATTGAAATAAAATCATTATATTTGTACTTTTTTGCTCTAGGAAAACCACATTGAGACTATCAGTTGTGAAAATTTGGAAAACCTCTCTGTTGTTCTTCTTAATAAAAACCTGCTGACTTCTATTCATGGTTTTGATGGATGCACTAATATCCAAAGCCTTGAACTTTCACATAATAAAATCACTCGAATAAGTAAGAGCAATTTTAATATTTAAACGTTTATTTTGCATAATTGTATCTTTTTTGCATAATTGTATCTTCTTTCATTCATTCGTTTTTAGAATTAGTCCCTCCAAGAACTAGGGAGCTATCTTCATTGGTAAAATGTTGACTTGCAAGAAGGAACACCTTACTTTGATGTATCTCCAAGACTTGTATAATGAGTCCTGGGAATATATGAGTGAGATACTCAGTGGTAAAAGTGATTGTAGTTCAAGCATTATGACCTGAGTTTGGATCAGAGAATCTAGCTAAATGTTGAATGAGTGCGGGAATCTTCAGAGAAATTTAAATCCTGCAGCATGGCTGCTCTGGCAAGGGATCACATTCCCAAACCTATATATGTTGGTTAGGCTGCAATGACACACCTTTAATCCCTATGGTTGGAATATAGACACACCCTTAGTTTACACCTTTCATCTCAAACAGTCAAAGTAAAGTTAGTTTGTAGAAGGAAGCAGCCACTTTTGAAAGTGATGGCTAATTGAACAGCAGACGAAGTCATGAATCTAAAAAAGATTTGACAAATTGAATCAGAGATAGTATGTGCCCAACTTTCAGAAAAACAGACAGGAAAGAGAAGCAAACTAAGAGCAGCAGAGAGTTGAGTCAGGAGTGGAGCGCAGTTCCATGGGCACAGTTCAGCTGAGTCTAGCAGTGCAGTAGAGTTCAGTTGAGTTCTATTTAATGCAGTTCATTGCAGTTCATTTGAATGCAGTTGTCTTTAGTTGAGTTTATGCAGTTCTGTTGAATTTGTAGAGTCAGTGCAGTCAGGGCAGTTCAGTTTGTGCAATTTGGAGGCAGTTTTTTCAAGCAGAGCAATTCAGTAAGAAGCCAAGAGAAGCCATTTTGAATCATTCAGCTTGGAGAGCAGTTTGAGCAAGAACAGCTTAGTTAACAGACTGTCGGAGTTCAAAAAGAGTTTGAAAGGGTGAACTTATTCAGCAGTAAGCCTCCAGGATGACAGTTATGTCTGGTGCATAAAAGTTACTTTTACAAAAATCTACCTATAATCCTAGTGACCAAAGAAAGAGACAAGAGACCTTCAGTACAAGCTAACTTTACTTTTAAAATTTAAAATTAAAATTATCAGTGAGCTCTGGCACTTAGACTTTAACACAACATGCATTTACAACGTTTTACCATGCATCTACATATTTTAACATGCATATAACATGCACACTATATACACATATGTGCACACACATGTATGTGTGTGAGAAATGAGAAATCAAGTCATGCTTGGGAGCACATATTTGTAATTTCTGAGGTAAGGTTGTAAAGATACTCAGAAATCGGAGGAATCTGGCCAAAATAGTGGTTCCCAGTTCAATAAAGACATGTCATAAACACACACACACACACACACACACACACACACACACACACACACACACACAGGCACTCATGCACACATAAACAATGTAGAACAGTATCACTCATTTGCATATTTTACTGTTTTTATACCTGTTTAATGCAGATTAGAAAATTGCATTATTTTTATATATTAAAACAATAAGATCTTTGTGTATTAAATGGGTAGCCATTAGTAGTTACTAAAGTTAAGACACTCATTTCTTTGTTTGTTTTTTTTTTTCTTATAGAAGTGAATTAATCTCCACTGGGGAATTTACAACTCACTTCTCTGGCCTGGGTTCACTGACCTTATACTTGTTTCACTTCTTGGTATTTGAAATAATATTTCTTTTTTACTTGCTGATTTCTACTAACTATATCACTTTAATTGATCCCTTTTTCTTTCATGGAGGGTACCAATTTTCATTGAGCTTCCTGTTGCTTTATATCTGAATGCTCATAACTGTGTATCTACAATTCTGTTTTTCATGATTTCTAATCCTCTGTTCTGATACTTTATCTTTTACATATGTATCATATATATATGTAATATATATGTATATGTAGTATATGCAATTCCTATAGGTCAAATATGTCAATGTAAGCAACTAGATCATTTTTCTATTGCCATGATAAAATACTCCTACAAAAGCATCCTAGGGAAAAAGGCTTTCTTTTGGCCACAACTGAAGGGTATCATCCATCACAGTTGGGATATTCTTGTGGTAGGAGCCTAAAGTAGCTCTTCCTATTGTATCCACTTTAATATTCACATATTCCTTTCAGCAGGCTCTGATCATATTTTAATTGTCTCTGTAGCTGTAGGTTGAGATTTAATTAAAAAAACTTTATTGTTCTTTCTTGTTTCTCTTTCCGTCTCCTTTTGTTGTAGGCAGAGAAAAACTTGCATTTCTACTGTTTAGAATATTAAATAACTTCCTGTCAGTCCTACAATGGGTTGATTTTAATGAATAAAAGGAGGCTGGATATTTTTTCATTAAGAGACAATTTTCTTCTATAAGGTCCATTCAGTTATGTTATTTAAGCTCTCTATTTGGTTGTTTTTACACTGAATGGGTTGTTTTAAAAGTCAGTTCTTAATGTGTGAATAACAATATATTGCTTTGTATACTCTTGGCTTTCTGCCAAGAGTACTGAGACTCTGAATTTCTATGGTTTCAAAACAGATTTTATTACTTTTATTGTAGAAATCATCTCATCACATTGGTCATTATCATTAGTAATGATAAACAGCATTTTATTTAGGTCTCAGTTCTTTCACTTACTCAGCAGGGTGTCTGCTTGCTGGCAGGAAGCACCGATGAGTCATAAGTTGTCCACCAACAAAGTGCATTCATTCAGTTCTCAAAGGTTCTCTCTGTACAAATTCATTCAGACTGAATTATGACGATTTTAAACTTATTCTCTCTTGTACTAAAAGTACCCGGTATGAAAATATTTATTGTATTTCTTTTCAGTAATTTTCTGTATGGTAGGGCACAGTTGGATTTAAGCACTACCCATCAGCCAATCCCCTCTATTTTATTTTGGAAAAAGAAAACATCCTTGTTTTTCAAAGCCATCTTTTTTTTTCAGTTCTCTTAAAGGATATACTTCAAAGAAACAAGCAAGCAAACAATCAAAACCCAAAAATAATTCTTTCGTATTCTGGTCCTCTGTTCTTCTAAGACATACTCAGAGACCACCCATGAATTTTTACAAGTGGAAATATTGAAACTCTTGCTTCATTCATTATTGATTTTGAAATTCTAGTGTAAATACATATAGGAAAATGTGATATTTTGTTGCTGAAAGTAAGAGCCTTGATAATGTGTTATTCTGTTGGCACACTCTAGAGTACTTGAGTGAAGTAAAACCAAAAGCAGAAGCTGTTTGTAATAAGATATGGCAGAATAGCCATTTTTAGTGGCAGTAATGCTGTGTGTGAATTTGTATAAGTAATGGATTTCCTGGGACAGGATATCTATAAGATTTATGTGAAAACTGCCCCAGCTTTGATTGATGTGCTTGAGGTATCTCTGTAGTACAGAGCAAACAAGGCTAAGATGTCTCTGCTGTCTGTTGGGTGTAGCGAGAATGTTGTATTTATTGAGTGTGAGGAGACTGTATATTTGCAAGTGCTTTCCTGACGACTAGTGGAATCTGTTTTTCATCTCTAGAAACAGCTTAGAAATTCTGGTCCAGCTAAAGGGAAAGATAGATTTTGTCATTTGGGTGAATTATAGTTCTTAAGAACTCTCACGAAGGAGCACAAAGACGGATTAGTATTTATAAGTCAGTGAGTTACAATTCAACTGTATAATTTTTCTTAAGGAGGTGAAATAAAATTGGCAGAAAAACCATGCTATTTTATGTTTTCGGTTTCAGATTTAACTGGTTGCCAATGCTTTGCTAAGCTCCCACCATGTTTGTGGTATGCACCAGGCTTACTCTAGCTAATCTTTATCTTACTGATTTTTTTTCTTTTGGATTAAGTAGACATGGATAGTGATTTTACCAGTAATCTCTTCAAAGCAATTCATTTGAAAGTAAAATTAATTTACTATAAATTAATAATATAATACAGAGACACTATGGAATATCAAGATTAACTTTAAATAAGAGATACATTTTACAAAAATAATGTTAAAATGAAGTGACAAAACTGATTTTTAAAGTATTGCTGATTTTAAGAGTTTAAATACCTACATGTAATATCTATTGGAATATAGATATTTTACAACCATAATTGAAAAATATGTTGAATTGGGAACTGAGAGGCAGTGTCAATAATTCTACATAACAAAGTACATACTATGTTTAGAAAATGACACAAGTAGGTAAGCCAACTTTTTGGAGTATGTACTTTTGTACAAACTGTATAGTAATACAAAATGCACTGTTCATGTTCTTAAATTACCAGAACCTTCTGTCACTTTAAGTGCATTTTCATTGGAGAAGAATTTGAGTGTATCAAATTCAACATGAGCACACAAATGTTTAAGGCTCAAGTTATATTTTGAGAATTTATTTTTATCAGAATCAACATTGGGTGTTTTATTATTTAAATTGTATTTTATTTTTCTTGAATTTGCTGTTCATAATTTAGTTAACATTGGTTGGTCAGCAGTTAAATTGGGTGTTTTGTATAATTTGTAAAATTTGTGTCTTTTTTGTGTAAAATTGGTAAAAAAAATTTCTTTCTATTTGTTAGTTGAAGAAACAATTTTAGAATACAAGTAGGTCATGGTGGTTAATGTTTCTAAAATTAGCCTTCAAGAAATCTTTAGATTTTGAGTTTTCTTGAAATTGTTTTAATAGGTAATGCCATGGAAAAACAAGTAATTTACAACTAAGTGATGATCAAGTGTTCTATATTTTTTAATTTTCATGTTGGTTCTTAATGACTTGAACAGAAACATTAAAATTATACTTTTTTTGCAAAATAACTTCATGTTCTATGAAAAGCAAGTTTTATTTGTCATTTACAGAAAAAGCAATTTGCTGTAACAGAAAGAGGCAGCCTTTGTCCAAATACTTCAGCCATGTGCAATTTCACTTGCCTTTCATGTCAATGCTATAAATAATTCATTGGTGAGGGTAAATCACGTCTTCCTACCCACACTTAAAAAAGCCAAAGCTCAGATACTGGAGTAAACCAGACGAAGTCACAGTGCTAGCAAATGACATAGGCAGGATTTGAAATTCACTCTAGCACCTTATTTTTTTTTTGAGATAGGAATATAATTATGTCATATGCTTATAACACAACTCCTGCAACTAAAGCTCAAATTCAATGTATCAGATGTGACAGAGATATATCAAGATTACCTTTTTTCCTTAAAAGATGCATTTGATGCAATATCTATAAAAATTCCAACACACCTCTACAAAGGCACGGGAAGAACAATTCTCAAAATCATCTAGAAAGCCAAAAAACCCAGAATAGCAAAAACAATTCTTTTTTTCTTTTTTTTTGAACAACTTTATTTTAAAAAACAAAGATAAATGAACAAATTTTAAGCATTTTTGCATTAAAGTATATGAATACATTTTTACAAAAACAATTCTTAATAAGGAAACGGCTGGGAGAATCACCTGACTATAAGCTCTACTACAGACCAATAGTGCTCAAAACTGCATGGTCTTGGTACAAAGACAGACATGTTGATCAATGTAATAGGATTGAAGATCCAGAAATTAAACCACATACTTACACACATCTTTGACAAAGAAGTTATAATATACAATTAAAACAGAAAGTATCTTCAATAAATGGCTAACTGGCTGACTGTGGAAAAATGAAAATAGCCCAATATTTGTCACCTTGCACAAAGCTCATGTCTAAGTGGAACAATGGCCTCAACATAAAACCAGATACACTGAATCTAGTAGAAAAGAAAGTGGGAAAGAGCCTTGAACTCGTTGGCACAGGGGGAAATTTCCTAAATGGAACTCTAATGGTTCACACTCTAAGGTCAAGAATTGATGAGTGGGAACTAATGAACCTTGAGAGCTTCTGTAAGGCAAAGGACAAATTGGCAACCTACAGATTGGGAAAAATCTTCACTAACCCCTCATCTCTTAGAGAGCTAATATCCAAAATATACAAAGAACTCAAGAACCTAAGGACAAAAAAGGAAAGAAAACAACAACAACAACAACAGAAGCAAAAACACCAACCCAATCAAAAAAATGGAGCATAGAACTAAACAGAGATTTGACAACAAAGGAATCTTGAATGGCTGAGAAGCACCAGAATAAATGTTCAACATCCTTAGTAATCATAGAAATGCAAATTAAAATGACCCTGAGATTTTACCTTACACCAATCTGAATGACTAAGTTTAAACCCTTAGGTGACAGCACATGTTGGTGAGGATGTGAAGAAAGAGAAACACTCTTTCATTGTTGGTGGGATTACAAGCTGGTACAGCTACTCTGCAAATCAGTCAGGTGATTTCTCAGAAAATTGAAAATAAATCTACCTGAAGACCCTGCAATATGACTCTTGGGAATATACCCAAAAGATGTCCCACAAGGCTACAGGGGTACATGTTCCACTATGTTCATATTGGCCCACAAGGCCACATTGGCACATGTTCCACTATGTGACAGCCAGAAGATGGAAAAAATTAGATGTCCCAGGACAGAAAAATGGATACAGAAAATATTTTTCATTTATACAATGGAGTACTACTCAGTTTTTAAGAACAAGGACATCCTGAGTTTTGTAGGCAAATGAATGGAACTAGAAAATATCCTGAGTGAGGTAACTCAGACCCATAAGGACATGCATGGTATATATTCACTAATCATCCAAACAAAAACATACAGAATGCCCAAGATACAGACCACAGAACTCAAAAAGTTCAACAAGCTGAAGGGACCAAGTGAGGACACCTTAGTCCCACTTGAGACGGGTAAGAAAGCAATCACAAAGGGGGGTGGAGAGAGCTGGGAGGAAAGGGGTATGTGGGGAGGAGAAGAGGGGAATTTGATCTGGTATTGGGTGAAGGAAAAGGACTGAAGCCCGGAGGGCAAGCAGAAAGAATGGAAATATGCAACTTCAGGACATAGTAGGTGTGTGTGTGTGTGTCGAGGGGGTGCCTCAAGAATGTATCAGAGACCTGGGAGGTGAGAGACTCTCAGGACTCAAACGGAGGGACCCAGATGAAATGCCCTACAGTGTGGAGGGGGAACTTGAGGGGACCACCTCCAGCAGAAAGACCTGGACTCAAGTGTGGGATGGGGTTGCCATTCCACAGTCAAAACTCTGACCTATAATTGTTTCAATCTGGAAGAACTACAGGAATAGAAATGGAGGGGAGCCTGAGGAAAAAAGGATCCAGGGACAGACCAAACGTGGGATCCAGCCCAAGGCCTGACATGATTACTGAGCCTATGGAGTGCTCACAAAAAGGGACCTATCATGACTGCTCTTTGAAAGACCCAACAAACAGCTGAACAAGTCAGATGAAGATATTTGCACCCAACCAATGAACAAAAATTGCTTACTCCCGTGGTTGAATTAGGGAAAAGCTGGAAGAAGCTGAGGAGGAGGGTGATCCTGTAAAAGGACCAGCAGTCTTAATTTTCCTGGACCCCCACCAAGAACTCTGTCACTGAACCACCAACCAGACAGCATATACCAGCTTACATGAGGCCCCCAACACATATACAGCAGAGGATTGCAGGGTCTAGGTTCAGTCAGAGAAGATGCACCTAATCCTCAAGAGACTGGAGGCTCCTAGAAGTTTAGAGGTCTGGTAGGGTGAGGACATCCTTGTGGAGATGGGGCCTGGGAGGAGGTATGGGATGTGGAAGGGTCAGAGGGTGGACATGGAGGGGAAGGAAATCTGAAGTGTAACAAACAGATTAAATAAATAGAAGAAAAATTAAAAGATGTATCTGAGTTTTTGAAGGATAGGGAAAGTAAAATTCTATATATATATATTTTTTCCTGTAGAAATGTTTTTCACTAATATGCCATGATCTTTCGCGACCACTAGATGGCACTGGATCACCTTTTGAAAAGCACAGTGCCTAGTGTACTGTAAAAATCTACTGTTATAGTTAGCAAATGGAGAAAATGCTGACCACAGATTTTTGCCTAAATCATGACAAAATCATGACAAGTATTTATAGGTTTTGGTGTTTCATTTTTATTAATTTTTATTAGATGCTCTCTGTATTTACATTTGAAATGTACTCCCCTTCCCCAACCCTGCTCCCATCCCCCCCCCCACTTGTCTTCATGAAGGTATTTTATTGTTTTTTTGTTTTTTGTTTTTTTGTTTTTTTTTTACAGATTTTAAAGGCATTTTTGCATAGAACTATACGTGATTTTTTTAAAGGTTTTATAGTATGCATTGAAAACTTACTAGTTACAATGAGCATAAAACCATCCTTATCACCCTCTCCATTCCATTGCCTTGGCATTCCCCTACACTGGGAAAACGTACCCTCCCTGGACCAAAGGCCTCTTTTCACACTGCTGCCAGACACTGCTATCTTAAGCTACATATGCAACTGGAGCCATGGGTCACTTCAGGTGTGCTCAATGGTTGGGGTTTAAGACTACATGGGAGTTGTGGAGGGTTTGGCTGGTTGATAATGTTGTTCTTCCCAAGAGGTCGCAACCCCTTTCAGCTCTTTCAGTCATTTCTTGAGCACCTTCATTTGAGTTCCCCTGTTCACTCTGATGGTTAGCTGGAAGCATGCACATCTGTATCTGTATGACTCTGGCAGGACCCCTTAGGAGGCATCTATATCTGGTTCCTGTCAGTAAGTATTTTTTGGGATCAGCTATAGTGTTTGGGTTTGGTGGCTGCATATGGGGTGAGGCAGCCTCTGAATGATCTTTTCTTCAATCCCTGCTCTTCTATTTGACCTTGTATTTCCACCTGTGATTGTTTTCTTCTCCTTTTTAAGAAGGACTGAGACATTCCCATTTTGGCCTTTCTTCTTTTTGAGCTTCATAAGGTCTGTGAATTGTTTCTTGGGTATTCAGAGCTTTCTGGAGCAAGTATCCACTTATCAGTGAATACATACCATGGGTTACCTCAGTCAGGATGATAGTCTCTAGTTCTATCCATTTGCCTAGGAATTTTATTAAGTCATTGTTTCTAATAGCTGAGTAGTACTCCATTGTGTAAATGTACCACACTTTCAGTATCAATTATTCTGTTGAAGGATATCTGGGGCTTTTCCAGCTTCTGGCTATTATAAATAAGGCAGCTATAAACATCATAGAACATGTGTCCTTGTTAGATGTTGGAGCATCTTTGGGGTATATGCTCAGGAATGGTATAACTGGGTCTTCAGTTAGTGCTATGACCAATTTTCTGAGGAACCACCAGACTGCTTTCCAGAGTGGTTGTACCAATTTACAACCCCACCAAGAGTGGAAGAGTGTTCCTCTTTCTCCACATCCTCATCAGCAACTGCTGTCACCTGAGTTTTTGATCTTACCCATTGTGATTGATATGAGATGGAATCTCAGTGTTGTTTTGATTTGACTTTCCCTGATGACTTGGGATGTTGAACATTTCTTTAGGTGCTTCTCAGCCATTCGTTATTCCTCAGTTGAGAATTCTTTGTTTATCTCTGTACCCCATTTTTAAAAGGATTGTTTGATTCTCTGGAGTCTAATTTCTTGAGTTCTTTGTGTATATTAGATATTAACCCTTTTGGATATGTTTCTTGACTCCTGATTTAGTGTTCTTATGTCTTTTCTTTTTTTAGAGCCCTTGTGAATTTTGCACTAAAACTAAATCTCTTAAGCTTATCTGAACTCTCTATGTATGGAAGAAAAGTCCTTGGACATAACCCTCTCTAAAGAGCTAAGATAGCTCAGACATTCACATTGCATTTAATAAATATTTCCTAGCTACTTTCACATCTTTAATTGTTCTATTTATATTTGGATAGTTTTCAAGTGACAGGAAATCTCAATACTAAAACAGTCCATGTTTTCCTGCCTGGGACATGGTGCTACCCACAATGGACAGGTCTCTTCACACCCAATAATATAATCAGGAATGTCACCTGAAAGAAACTTACTTGGCTTAAGTTCAAGCATACTTTCCAGGACAGGAGGCTTTAAAAGAGATTTTGAAAGAATTCCCTTTAGTAACCCTTTCTATTTGTTATTGTTGCAGTCTTTTATATAATGTTTTTGTTGTTTGTTTTGGTTTTAATAAAGAGAAAGACCTGTCTGTTATCTTGCCTAGGAAAGAATAGTTTTCATAGGAGCACTGAAGTAATATCTTAGCTCCATTTCTTGTCTGAGTGAAAAAAAAAAAACATGAAAAACACACATTACTAGATAAATAGTTTATCTGCCTAATCATTCCATCATTGCAAGGAGGTCGGGGCAGTTGGAACTTGAAGCAGTTGCTACTAATGTTACATTCACATCCAAGAAGTAGAGAACGTGAAATATTACTAGTGTTCAGCTTCCTCTCTCCACACGTAAAGAGTTCAGGATACCCTGACTAAGGAATGGTGCCACACCGAAATGGGCAGATCTCACAGCAGCTCAAAAAGTCAGGTAATCCCCACAGACATCTCCACAGGCCAACTTGATTGGATAATACCTTCCTGAGGCTTTTCTGAGGTGAACCTACACTGTGTTACCCAAAGTAACCTTGATGTTCATGTATATTTTGTTTTAGTCTCTTCTATTGTTTGCTTGTTTTTTTTTAATTATAAGATAAAAAGAGGAAAGGAGCAATTTACGAATTAAATAACACTTTCCCATCTTTTTAGATTCCTTATTTCATCCTAATATATTTATTAGATCATGTTACTGTTTAATCTGCTGTATAAGTCTTTTTAGATATTTATTAATATACTTTCCTTGAAATTATACTCCTTCTGAGATAACAGATTTAATATCTGAAGATTTATATTTATTTATTTTTTTGTTTTATTGTATATATTTCATTAACATAGTACTTATCCTTTTGAAGTGCTCTTCTGCACACATTAAATATTATTTATAATAATCTTAAAAATAAAAATAACACTCACTCTATAAATAAAAGGAGCAAGCAGCAGTAAGTAAAACAAAACACCGTGCCTAGAATAACAGCTAATTTTAGAGTAGACCAGGACTGCAGAACTTACTCTGCTCATTTCTAGTGCTGTGCTGCCTATTTATGGGATGTGCTGCTAATAATTTTAGCATATTCATGCATAGCAAAGCTGGTAATGATCTCCCCCCCTCCGAATGTGTGTGTGTGTGTGTGTGTGTGTGTGTGTGTGTGTGTGTGTGTGTGTGTGTACAGATTCATAAGGGAGCATGCATGTCACTACTATCAAGGTTCCTTTGCTTGGTTGATTAGTTGGTGTGTTTTTGGGAAAATCTCATTGGCCTTGGACTCCCCAACTAGCTTAGGGAGTATCTGTCTCTGCATCTTTAGTGCTAGGTGACAAGTGCTCACTTTCTTTACATGGTATATAGAAATTAAAATCAGGTCCCCAGCCTTACAAAGCAGGAAGTTTATGAAATATATAATGTCCCCACTCCTAGAAGAAAACTTTCCTTTACATGTATTTTTATTTTTGAAATTATATCATCATTATTAATCTGTGTCCACCACTACCTCCTCATAAACTTTCTCATATATCTGTCCTTGCTCTTTTTTATATTTTTGGCCTCTTTTTATACATGGTTGCAACATGTATATATGCATATACATATATATTCCATATATTCCTAAATACAATGTCTTCATTTTCAATAACATTGTATGGTGAAATGAGAGTCATTCTTCACATACTTTAACTGAAACAAGTGAGGGTAGATTTTATACTTTTCTAAGACTTCAGGCCTGTCAAGGTGCTAAACAAGGGTGGAAATGGTGGAAATTTGAACCTACACATAGTGTGAGGGAATCCCTCAGAATGTTTAATATTTTACCCCTCAGACATTTATCATTTACCTCTATTTGGAGCCTTTGGGCTCTTTGGTTAGCACCAAAATTCCAATCAGGTACTTATGGGATAAATTATATTTAAGGAGCGTTTTTTCCTGTAATTTTCTATACAGTATACAGTAAACACCAAATGTATATGGAATTCTCAGAAAGCAAAATTTATAAGTTAATTGAGAGTTTAGGCTTTTTATATTGGAATATCCGTGTTTCCTCTTTATCAGGTGGAACCAACATATTTGTGACTTCTGTTATATGCTGCGAAGTGGGTTTATGTTAAGGTGATACATGACTGGACAGTGGAGAGGTAGGTGAGGAAAGAGGCTGGAGGAGCAGTAGAGGAGGTAGGCAGAGATTGATGGAGGAGATGGAGGCAGAGGTGTGTTTCTCTGGGCACATCTCTAGCTTGATGAGGTTAATATGATTATTTCTAAGGTTTTCAATGGGTCTAAATTATTTTTTCTGGATGGGAAGTTTATATCTTTGTCCTCTGGTTATAAGCTTATTTTGTAGAGGGTTTGTGGATTAAGAATTCAAAATATAAGCCTGTTTGATAAGTTGATCATTGTGAGTCATGTTTGTACCAGCCAGTGGAGGAAAGGAACACACCAGGGTGGTCATATCCACCTGGGACAGAAGCAGCAGTGGAGGTGGAGTGAACCACGCCTGAGTCCTTGGAAGTGGCCTGGTCCAGCCTGGTTAGAGATCCCCACAGCTGTACTGTGCCTAAGAAAGCTACATATATCATTAGCACATGCTATAAGGTTAAGACACTTTTTCATATTTACCACAAAACTGTGATGTATTTGGGATGATGTTGTCTTCTTTTTGGTCCTCCAACCCCTTTCTTTGATGGTAGGCATGATGCTAGCATTCCTTAAGTCTCTGTCCCCCTTCCCAGTAAATGAGCAGGAATAATTTTCATTCCTGAAGGAGAAGAAAATCTTTTAAATTTTGTTTTGGGGTGAGTATGGAGGAAAATACACTGAGCCTACAATATGCACTTAAAATATCCCCAACCTGCATTCAGCATATGCAATGATTAATACACAGAAGACTTGTAAATTACATAAAAATAAATTTATCATGGTGGATTTACCCAATCAAATTTCATTTATTTATTTACTTACTTACTTATTTACATTCCAAATGTTGCTTCCCTTTTTGATCCCCCTAACAGACTTCTTCCTCCTCTTGTCCATCTTCTTTGCCTTTGAAATGGTAGCACTCCCTGTATTACCCTATTCTGATGTATTAAGTCTCTGTAGGATTAGGCACATGCTTTTACACTGAGGGCAGACATGGTAGCCCTCTGCTACACATGTGTCAGGGGCCTCAGACCAACCTGTGTTTGCTCTTTGGTTGATGGTTCAGTCTCTGGCAGCTCCTAGTGGTCCAGGATATTTGACACTGTTGGTCTTCCTGTATGGTTGCCATCTACTGGAGTGTCTTTAATTCTTCCCCAAAATCTTTCATAAGTGTCTGCAACCTTCATCCAATGTTTATCTTCGGGTACTTGCATCTTTCTCTGTCAGCTGCTGGACAGAGCCTCTTAGAGGGACACTATGCTAGGCTCCTGTCTGTAAGCACAGCAAAGTATCATTAATAGTGTGAGGAATTGGTCACTGCCAATGGAATGGGTTTCAAAATGAGATGCTAACCATTTGGATTTTTCTTCATTCTCTGCTCTGGTCTTTGTTCCAGCATTTCTTTTAGATGGGACCAATTTGGTATTGTAGGTAGGTTGGTCTCATCATCCATTCACTGAAGGGCCCATATAGCTACTGGAGGTCTCTTTAGGTTCAATATGCAACTGCCAAGAGTTCAGGGTCAGGGGGATTCTCTAGAAAGTCTGACAGACCTGAATAAGGTAGGTTTTTTGGAGTCAATGAGGTGACCTTAGCTTAAATACCCAACAGTAGAGATATGCTACCAAACCATGTTTTAAGCACTAAAGTCTTACTTTATGCTGTAAAACCGTAGAATTATATGTCATACATGTAGGCTCTCCTGACTCCTACAGTCTTCCTTTATACTGATTCTTTTGACATTCTTAAATCAGTTATTGTATAATTCCAACATAGTAAATATTTCAAGTGTTGTTCTTTTGCTTAAAAGGATATACCTCAACCTAATTCTTGATTGTTGAATTGTTATTGTCTTTTTTAGGAGTTAGGTTTATTTTCTCATTGTTGTTGTTTTCAATCAATTTATCTGATGCTATTTTTTGTTAATGGTTATATTTTTCCTTTGTCTCTTTGTGTCTGTGGCAAACTTACTCCAGGGCAGTACCTCCCAAACATTCTAAAAACCATTCTACCAACTAGGGACTAAATCTTCAAATCTATATTCCTATGGAGGGTGCTCTCATTGGGACCAACACCAAAGCTTAGTCAAGGATATCTCAGTGGTATGAGGCTTGAGATATTCTCATTCTACTGAATTGAAATCTTTAGATAGACTTTTAAATATCAAAACCACTTTTTTGACAATAGCTATAACTAGAGTTCATTTTAAAGTTGATACTGGCTGATGAACCTAAGGGATTTCACACTGACAGAATGTGAAGCATGAGCCACTCCCCTGGGACAGAAATTGTTAGCTGGTAGATTGTGGTATGTTGGCAGAAAAGGATAATGTGATACAGTGGGTTTGGAAAGATAATGCAAGCCAACTAGAGCGAATTCTGTGGGTCATTTGAAGACTTTTCTCTATCGCTGAAAATCCACAAGTAATGAGATCCATTTTTTCCCTCCACTACTGTAGCTCTTATCGTGATAATGCTATTAATGTCTCTAGCATGCAAGTTTACAGTGATATCACTGCTGTCAAGGCCACTTTGACCCATAGTTTAGATCATTATGCTTTACATTATGTGCAGTATGTAATTTAGTATAAATAAAAGTATCTTTCACAATTTAAAGACACGTTTCCATTATATTTCCCTGTGTGTCATATGACTCCTCTCTCCCTCTCTGCTCTGCCAACGGCTCTATTGTTTTCTATGCTGTCCTATTTCAGCTTCTTTTGTCAAAATCTTTACTTCTTCCTGCAATGTAATATTTAATCCATTTTTCTCATGTTGAGTGACACCTGAAAAAAGTTAAAAATCAATATATTTGCTACTCTGAGTTCAAATAAAATTGGTTGAGAGGAACAATTTCATGTATTGTGTTGTTTCAGAATTCTCACTTCCCAATATATGCACTATCTATTTCTCTCAGTTTTCAATTAATAATAAGCCAGGTAACTAAACATTGTATTCCCAAGACTATGCACAATGTCCCATGTCTGTAGTCCTAGCATTGGGACATTAGTGTAGGAAATCCAAAGTAGCATCTCACACTGTTGTAACAAATTCCATGCCATCTTGGGTTTACAGGGAAACTCTGTATGAAGAGAAGCAAAAGACAAAACCAAACAAACAACCCCACAAAATACATAATACACATATAGATATAGATGTGAACTTATCCCCAAATCTTGTCTGCATGGTATTATCTTTCAGGGAGAATGTATAATACAAGTGTAATAATAGAAACTTGTATATTCCAGGTGGTTTAGAATCTTTGAAATCTCTTCAGCAACTAATTATGGACCACAATCAGTTAATTAGCACTAAAGGTCTCTGTGAAGCACCCACCATCATGTACCTGGATTGCTCACATAACCATCTCACTGATGTTGATGGCATTGAAAACTGTGGATTACTCCAAATAGTAAAGTTGCAAGGAAATTACCTAAGAGAGGTAAATTCTTTAATTGATTCCTATAACTAATGTTTTTTTTTAATAAAAATATCTACCATACACTTGGAAAAAATTTCAATAATTCTTCTTATTTTTTAATTATCCAACTGTATGTTATTTCCAAGCTATCATTTTTTTTTACTTTTTAGATTTTGATAGAATATATTAGTTATACATAATAATGGGTTTCATTCTGATATTTTCATACATATACATAACATTTTTTACTGTATTTACAAAACACATTATCATCTCTTATCTACTTCCAATACAAATTATCTCCCTTTTGAGCTAGGTGCTCTTTACATAATTTTTTATGTGTGTCAAAGGGGGTAGAGAAACACAGAGAGGGTTTCATTAGGTCTGTGATAGGAATATAGGTAGACAGTTTTTGAAGTTGCATGGAAACCCCTTTATCAACTACATATAAATCATCAGAGAATGATAAGGCTTCATGTAACACCTCCCATTCAGTGACTAGGTAGGTGTTGACATCCCTAGTCTTGAAGAGACCTTGTTCAAGTTATCAGAACTGCTATGTGTTTGAGAATGCCCTGAAGACCGTGTTTCACACTCTTCTACCTCATTCACTCAAGTACCAACATTTTTTCTGCTCCCTCTAAGATGTTCTGTGAGCCTTGGGGAGAATACTATAGATGCCCCGTTTATGACTAGGCATTCAGTACTAATTTATTTTCTGTATTTTCATCTCTTATGAGTCTTCCCGATACTAATATAGAACTAAGCAATCTAAAACTAACAACAGTAATATTATATGATAATAAAATTGAATTATTGAATTTTTCAGAAGCACACTCTGTTTAGTTAAGAATATAACAGCAGTACCTTTCCCATTAGAGCATATGAACTTCCCATCTATGAGGATTTATACCAGCTTTATAATAAAAGAAAGTAATTCTCTCCCATAGGGCAGGTGTCAAATCTAATCAGAAAGCAGTTGTTTAAATCAATAACAGATGAGCCATTATTGAACTACCATATTCAAAGCACTGGTCTTGTGAGTACAGCTGAACTCAAAGAGCACAATGAAGTTTAAAGGTTGATGATAGTTCTCTCCCAAAAACACCTCTATAGCATTTTGCAGCTTTTTAAAGGCCACATGGCAATGAAGTTCCAGCCCAGTTCTATTTTGTTTCTTTACTTCTTATGACCAAGGTATCTATAGTCTACATCAGTGGGCTCTAAACCAGCTGGTTCTGGTGAACAATCAAGAACTGTAGCGAATGCCACTGTTTATTATATTGTTTAGGGACCAACAACATACAGAAAGGAGCCCTACTGGTATTGGAATCTTCATTAAGTGACCTGTAGGCTTTATCATATACTAACTATACTGGGTATCATCAATAAAACACTTTTCCTGTTTTTCATTAGATTCCCTTATGATTTTTCCACACATGATTAATTTTATCTGACCCTCAAACTCGAGCATCTTTCCTTTCCTACATGTATCATTACATTCTACATCTCTTAAGTAATATTTCCCTTGCTCAAAGCCCCTTTTCATTATTTTATTTTTTCATCAACTAGTAAAGCCCGCAAATGCTTATAGTGTCTTATAAATCTAACTTAACATAAAATTTGCAGAACACTAAGTTACAGCTTATTATAATATTATGCTTTACCTATATCATGAGTTGGACCACAATTACCTATTTTGAAAATAAATTTTATTTTGTCATAAAATATCTTTTATAAAGACTATCAAAATAATGTTATTTTTGGGTGGATTCTATCAATACTAAAAGATGCAGAATAATGTAATCTGGATTATGGTTTAACTTTTATTAGAATGTAGGTATTGTAGACTTTGGTAGAATCTATACTTTTAAATTAGGGTACAAGGTATTTTACCTACTATCAAGTAAGAGTATGTTCAATTCTAGCCCCCATCCTTAAGAAATCACGTTCTGCTCAGAGAGCTGCATTTGGAAGACAACAGCATCTCAAGTGTAGAAAGACTTTCTTCTTGTTGGCTGCCTTTACTACAAGATCTAAGTATCTCACAAAACAGGTGAAATAAATTTTTATTCTAGAAATGGATTCAAACAATAATTATTTGAAAAATGTGTTGCTATATACATAAATATCTCAAAAATTGGGAAATTGGAATTTATCAAAATTATTTCATACACAATTTCACAATGTACAAAGATAACCCTACTGTTTTAAAACCAAAGTTGCTGACTAACACTAGGCTTTTAGTAAAATTATATCAGTTCATTCTCCTCATATGGCACCTCTCTCTCTAAAATGTACTTTTAGAAATATCTTGTGGCAGGTTTGTTTATGTTTATAGATATTTAGTCTCTGGAAAATACAGAGTACAAGGGATGTAACCCAAGAAGTTAGACTCTAGAGAATTAAATAATCCTATTAAAATGGAGTACAGAGATAAACAATGATTTCTCAACTGAGGAATATTGAATGGCAGAGAAGCTCCCAAAGAAATGCTCAACATCCTTAGTCATCAGGGAATGCAAATCAAAAGAACCCTGAGATTCCACCTCACACCAGTCAGAATGGCTAAGATCAAAAACTCAGGTGACATCAGATGCTGGTAAGGATTTGGAGAAAGAGGAACAATCCTCCACTGTTGGTCAGATTATAAAATGGTACAACCACTCTGGAAAGCAGTCTGGAGGTTCCTCAGAATATTGGACATAGTAGTACCTGAGGACCCAGCTATATCACTCCTGGCCATATACCCAAAAGTAGCTCCAACATCTAACAAGGACATATGCACATCCATGTTTATAGCTGCCTTATTCATAATAGCCAGAAGCTTGAAAGAAACCAGATGTACTTCAACAGAGAAATAGATACAGAAATTGTACATATTCACAGTGGAGTACTACTCAGCTCTTAGAAACAAAGACTTTATAAAGTTCCAAGGCAAATGGATTAAACTAGAACCTATCATGCTGAGTGAGGTAACCCAGTCACAGAAGAACACTTATGGTATGTACTCACTTATAAGCAGATAGTAGACCCAAAAGCTCAGAATACACAATAATTCACAGAATTTATGAAGCTCAGTGATAAGGAAGGCCAGAAGGTGGATACCTCAATCCTTATTAGAAAGGAGAACAAAACTCTCATGGGAGGAAATAAAGGGACAAATAGAGGACCAGAGATTGAAGGAAATATCATTCAGAGACTGCCTCACCTGGGGATCTACCCCATATGCAACCACTAAACCCATGCATTATTGCTGATGCTAAATAGTGCTTACTGGCAGGAACCTGATATGGATGCCTCCTCAGAGGCTCTGCCAGAGCCAGACTGATACAGAGCAAGATGCTTGCAGCTCACCATTGAACTGAACAAGGGGACCCCGATGAAGGAGCTAGGGAAAGCAGTGAAGGAGCTAAAGGGTTCTGAAATCCCATAGGAAAAAGAAAATTATCAACTAACCAAACCCACCAAAGCTCCCAGAGACGAAAACACCAACTAATGACTTTGCATGGAGAGACCCATAGCTCCAGGAGCGTATGCATCAATGGGAGGAGAGGTCTTTGGTCCAGCAAGGGCTCATTTTCCCAGTGTACAGGAACTCCAAGCCACTGGGGTGGGAATGAGTGCTTGGGAGAGGAAGAGCCTTAGTGGAGGCAATTGGAGGGGGAGGGAGAATGGGATTTGGGAAAGGGGATAACATTTGAAATGTAAATACAGAGAATATTCAATTAAATAATACGAAAAAAGAAACAATGGGTTTTAGTCCTCTTTCTATCCTTGTCTTTTGTAGTTGTTAACATGGGCTTATATTTGAACTTTAGAAGGATATAATGTGATCCTCAGATTGTCTTAACACTACATGAAATGAGTACCTGCAGCCAAAGACACAATATAGATGACCAAACCAATGTACATTTAGACTAAAATGTTGTATATAGACAAAATATCACCAAAATGTGTGTCCTTTCTCCCCGTTCTTAGTATTTCATTGAAATCTGTTGGCTGTCACATGGTTAGTTTGCTCACCACAGGCATGTGGAGTAAAGTGGTTAGACTATTTATAACAAATTAATTCTTTGAGTTATATGATGTTTACGAGACAAGGAGAGAGGACAAATGTTTGTATGCTTAGAAGTTGTATAAAATTATCTCTCAATCCCTGCCAAGTAGTGCTCATATTTGTAACATGTTTATATCAAATGATTGAACATCCATATATCAGTATTTAAGAATTAAAAACTAAATATACATTTTAAAATCACTTTAGATTGTTTTAATTACATCTATTTATGAAAGCTGACTTGCATTTTACAGGACATTGTTTGAATTTGAAGAAAGTTCCTTCAGTTGGAACGGTATAAGTACTTTGGACCTACCTGAATACATAGAATCATTTTACAGTAAATACAGTCCCCAAATTAAAAGATCAGTTGTGTTTTAGATTATATATAGTAAACCATGCAGAAATGGGCACAGCATACATACATACTGGACAGACATAGTTCTTAAACTACTAGAAAACATTTTAATTAAGAAATTTTCAGCTGGAAAGGGTCTGCAACCCCTTGGGAAGAACAAAATTATCAACTATCCAAACCTATCCACAGCTCCCAGGGTCTAAAACACCAACTAATGAGTTTACATGGAAAGACCCATCGCCTGAGGTCCATATGCAGCAGAGGATAGCATTTTTTGACATCAGTGGGAGGAGAGATCTTTGGTTCAGTGAAGGCTTGTTTCACAGTGTAGGGGAATGCCAAGGAGCTGAGGTGGGAGAGGGTAGTTGGAGAGGGCCCACCTTCATGGAATGAATGGGAGGGGGAGGGAGGATAGGATTGGGGGAAAGGGGATAACATCTGAAATGTAAATGCAAAAAAAAATTCAGTAAAAAAAGGGGGGGAGGAAGAAATTTTCAGCTCGATCAATTTTGGTTTTAGAATTGATAATTGTCATTAGAATAATCCTTTCAAGTCATTGTTATTTCAAATTTTGTTTACTTCGATATAACATTTGAGTACACAAAAGGCACTTCATATTTGAGAGCTATAACAATGAAGAGCAGGTGTCATAACCATAAAAATATCTTACAATCATTTTTACCATTTTAGCTTTTTCTGTACAAAATGTTATCCTGACTCAAAATAAGCAGCAGGTTTTCTTTCATTCATGATGCCCAGAGTTTACAGAAATCACTATGCACACATATATGGTGTGGTCATAGAGACAAAACTGCCTATGAACAAAGGCGGCAGGCAGCAGTGGGAGCACAGAGGTATGTGAGGGATACAGTCAATTTACAGCGCACATTGTTACAGAAATGTCCTTATGAAAGTAACATTTATAGTCATTATAAAGCAATTATATACTATATGTAAATTATGTAGACCCCGTTGTATTTTTAATAACACTGCCACATTTTAAAATACCTGTTATGCTATAAAATGTGTTGTGTATGTCAGAAGGAGCTACTAGTAAAGCAGGAGACCTGAAGACACACGAGGGAATAAAAGTATTATTTCCTAATAATATTATGAAATTAATACATGAAATTATTGTTACTTTCTAATGACATAATATATACGTATATCAAGCCTTAGTTTTTTTTTCTCAGCTGATTTATTTCTTTAGCTATGATCTGTGTCACAGTGTTCTCTCTGTGAACTGTCTACAGAACCATAGAGTAGATATTAAAATTTGGATAGGACAGTTCAAGTTTGTGGTTTGAACCTTTTACATCCCAGTCAGTTGACACTGGGCATATCTTTTCATTGTCTGAACCTTAACTTCTTCCCAAGTATCAATGGGCTGCTGTTGCCTGCCTTCCAATTGCCAAGTTCTAGCTGTCATTCTGATAGGGAATATGTGTGTGCCCACTTCAAAAATCAATGAATTTATAATGCAGATTATATGTATTTATATATATACATATATACATACATATATATACATATGTATATATACATTTTAGTAACTATTTCCATCACAAAGAAGAGATTACACATTAACATACTTTCTTTCCAAGCAAATGAAATACATGTAAAAAACATTACTTTGAGAATATTGTTTAGAATACTAGTTTCATCCTGTCTTCTGTTTTAAATTTTCATTAAGACATGTGACTGGTTTCAGTTTGACTGAGTGGAGTTCTAACAAGAAGACTCTGGATATATAAACTGTCCTGAGACTCTAAGTGGGAGCAGAGTGGAAAGTTATCCATTGGGTGCTCAATGTACAAAACTCTTGCTTTTTGTCGTCTTTGAAATTTATATCGCTTAATGCCCAAGGCTAATGTGACAAGGTCAAGTGGTATTAAGTTTTCACGAATGTCCCTTTGTCTCTCTGGTTTGAATTTTCTCTGAAAAAGTATTCATTAAATGTCAGTAAAGGGAAAAAAAAACTATAGATATTTGAGAAAAATAAATCTACAATCAGTTTTCTACCATCAAAAAGAATAGTCATAAAGAATCATGAATATCCACATCACTTGAATTAGATTTCAAAAAAGGAAAATTTACAAATCATGATTTTCAAGAGAATTTGTATGATATCTGACCATAGCAGATGCTTATTTATGTAAATTGATTTTATTGAAAACGTGGTTTTTAAAGATTGTATTGATTATTTTTCTTTGATGTTTTCAAATGTATTTTACCATATAGCATTGAGAAGTACACAAAATATTCTGGAGGAAACAGTGGAACCATTTTATAAAGAGAAAAATAATTCATTAGCTACTGGGTGTTAGTAAAAAGACAAGGACTTAATATTAAGATGTAGTAAAGTTATTAAAATAAAGTTACAAAAAACAATGTATGATTATAAAAATAAAGTTACAAAACACAATGTATTATTTTTATATTGTCACATAAAGAATCAAAATTTTATACTATAAAAATTATCAAAAATACAATCAGGCATGAAACAATATAATATGAAGACTGAAATCCAATAATTATCTAACCACAATGTTTTAATTCTGCTCTGGCTTTCTCCTCCTTTCCTTCAGCTGCCTTGCTTCTTCCCTGCCTTTTCTTTCTTTATCCTCTCTTGCTTTTCTTCCTGTCACATCCATGTGACATAAGTCAATTGTACTTATGTTGTACAAAGAAGTGTTTATATAGCCAATAGTTTTCATATTTTCTCTTAGTTTTTTTTATATTCTACACCCGTCACCCACAAGACTCTATGAAAGAAGGAGTAGTCCACAGGATTGGAATGAATGGTTGGATTGTACTCAGTAACAGTATTGAAAGGCATTTTCTTCTAGCCTCATTATTTTGTCTATGTTCCATCAGTAGTATCTTCTTTCCTCTACTAATGCAGAACAGGATAGTACAAGGGATTAGTCAAGGTACATACAAGGGTGAGTCTGTGCCAGACCCTGTAAAGCTTTAAGGCACAGTGCTGGTGTGTGGCCTCTGACCTTAGAATAATAGTTATGAAAGAGGGAGGGAGGGAGGGAGGGAATGAGGGAGGGAGGGAGGGAGAGAGAGAGAGAGAGAGAGAGAGAGAGAGAGAGAGAGAGAGAGAGAGAGAGAGAGAGAGAGAGAGATGACAGAGAATTATTATTATAAGACCCAACTCTTCTTTATCTGAACATTATGGTGAACAATTGCAAAATTCCAATATTAATAGGAAGAATTAACTACAAAGACATTTCTAGCTATCATAATAGGTACTTAGGCAAAAAATTTTTTAAATTAAAGATTCATGTAAACTAGTGTGATTTTATTTTGGAAATAACCATAGTAGTGTGTTTTTATGCTACAAAGGGTTGATTGACTTGTCTCCAGTAGAAATACCAATCAAAAAGAAATTAATTTGTAAAAACGGCTTTTATTTAAAAGGCTATATATTTTTTGAGTCATTGATCATTTTATATTTTATATTCCTTGCTTAAAATATTTTCCAGTGACCTTTATAAAATGGAAAATAAATAGAAGAATTTTTGTATCAATAATTTTATTATTATAATTTATAATACATAGATTATGAGAATATATATTGTAATTTAATTTTGGCCAGGTTAAACACACTTTAATAATATAAAATTTTATAATGTTATCACTCCTTATTTCTGCTGGACTTACTATTTTTATGTATTTATATATTTACACACACACACACAGTCTGTTGTTTGTTGTCTGTGTGTGCTATATGGTTTCACAGTTTACACTCTTTATCAGGCAACTAATAAGAGAGTTTAACTCTGTGAGAATTTAATTTTCTGTTTTCCTCTAGTTGCTAGTTGCCTCTAGATTTTTCGCTAGAAATAAAACGGTAAAATATTTCCCTTTTACATTTTAAAATGCCCATTGACATTGCCAATATTTTTAGGGGAAACTGCTTCATAGACAATTCCGACTTTTACAGTTTTTCTAAACCCTTCTCAGGATGTTCCTTAACTCAACGATTCCATAACTGTGAGGTAGCTGGGCATCCCCATAATTTATTAATATCTACAGTGTGTCAAGTTGTGGTTTACACACACACATCTGTGTATAAATTTGATTGTAATAATAATAAAAAATTGCCTTGCTCTAGAGTAATGAAATGGAGAAAGTGTATAGTTTTATTTAAATTTAAAAACTAAAAATATTAGAGTAAGCCCTCCCCAAAGTTTTCCCTTAAAGATTTAGGTCATTCAGTGTAAAAAACTATAAAATTCAGACCAAAACAGGGCATTACTGTGCACACTTGTAATCTCAACATTAATGATATAGAAGCAGAAAATTACCCTTTGATGCAAGGTGACTTTAAGGCCAGCCTCAAATACATTTGACCTTGACTCTTTGGATAATTAAACAAGGTCAGATAAAGTAAGCTAAACAACAACAACAACAACAACAACAACAAAGATTTAGGTTATGTGGTTAAACTAAAGATGGGAAATCAAATGATGTATTTTCTGTATAACTAGTTTTCTAAAAAGATAAAACAGAATAATAACCAAATAGCTACCCATTTTTAAATTGAATAGCAAGTGCACATCAAAGCCCATGGTATTTGTGACTGAAATTTGCAATTCTATGGTAATTTCTGTTTTAAATGAATAAAAAATCTTCCATTATTTTAATGTTCCATGGTAAATTCTCTTTAAAAATGAAGAACGGTTTTCCATAATAGGATTACTTACATTCTGAGACTTTTTACATTTTTAATACATACTGTTACTCAATGTTTTAATTGTACTGCATTGTATTATGCAATTATGGATAATTGCACATAATTCCTTGTAATTATGTAATTTTATTAGGTAAATGAGTTGTACTTCAAATGAATTATAATAAGAATATGCTTGTTAATTTTTTCAATGGACTTTTGTATTTTCTTTTTAGTTTAGGTACAATTGTACCACTTTTTCATTTTGTGTCATTGGAAAAGCTAGATGTCAGCAACAATTGTCTTTCTGGTAAGTTTGGAATTTTTTTTTTTGTTTTGAATAATAGGATTTTGAATTTCTGTTTCAAATATTGCAAATGGCTGTTATGAGTACACACACATTTGTATATATAAAAGTGAGTAAAAAGACTATTGCTAGATTTGTTTTGTTCTTGACTACTCACCTATTGAAGGTTAATTAAAGTATAATGAACTGCACAAATCCCCCTCAAATATTTTTTCAAGTATATTCCAAGTCAGTCCCCTCCAAATAGCAGCCACAATCAGAATTTGCCACCATAAGCTAAGTTTGCCTTTATATTAAACAAACAATATTGCCTTTTGACTCCAAAATTCTTTGCTTAGTATTTGTATGAAATTGTAATATATTATTTTCTCAACATTATGCATGTTGGTGATAATTTTATATATTCACTAAACGTATACAATTTGGGTGTACTTTTTTTGACTGATAGTTTGAAATTTTAGTCACCATGAATGCAAAATTCATGGAGATATTCTTTTCTTTTCTTTTTTGCCCTTATTTATTTATTTTTTTTTTACAGTCCAGTTGTTACTCCTTCCTGGTCCTCCCTCCAACATTTCCTTAAATTATGCCTCTCTGCCAGTTTCTAAGAGGATGTCCCCACCTCCTTACTTTTCCCTCCTCTTCCTCAAGTCTCTCAAGGGTTAGGCAGATTTCCCACTGAGGCTAGAGCAGTCTTCTGCTGTGTATATGTTGGGGGGATGAGGATGAGGTACCAGCTAGTGTATGTTACCTGGTTGGCTCAGTGTCTGAGAGATCTCAGGGGTTCTGGTTTTGGTGACTGCTGGTCCTCCTCCTCAGCATCTTCCAGCTTTTCCCTAATTCAACCACAGAGGTCAACGGCTTCTGTTCATTAGTTGGGTGTAAATATCTTCCTTTGACTCTTTAAGTTGCTTGTTGGGTCTTTCAGAAGCAGTCATGATAGGTCCCTTTTTCTGTGAGTTCTCCATAGCTTCAGTAATTAGTGGCAGGCCTTTGGGGCTCCACTTGAGCCAGATCCCACTTTGGGCCTCTCACTGTATCTTTTCTTCCTCAGGCTCCTCTCCATTTCCATCCCTACAGTTCTTTCAGGCAAGAACAATTCTGGGTCAGAATTTTGACTGTGGGATGACAGACCCCATCCCTCACTTAATGTCCTGTCTTTTACTGGAAGTGGGCTCTATAAGTTCCTTCTCCCCACTGTAGGGCATTTCATCTAGTGTTCCTCTCTTTGAGTCCTGAGAGTTTCTCACCGCACAGGTCTCTGGTACATTCTGGAGCCCCCCCACCCCATCAAGGTTGTCTGTTTCAAGTCTTTCTGCTGTCTCTCAAGGCTTCTCTCCTGTTTCCCCTCATATAACTGATCATGTTCCCCATTTCCCCTCCCTGTCCCCTCTCCCATCCAGGACCCTCACTCCCTATGCCTCTCTTGATTGCTGTCTTCTATTCACTTGGGCCTTTAAGCTTTTTAACTGTCCTGAGTTCCAAAGATGGTATCCTGGACATTCTGTACTTTTTTTTTTTTTATTTTGCTAATATCCACTTATTAGTGAGTACATACTATTCATGTCATTTTGGGTCTTAGTTACTTCGCTGAGAATATTTTCTAGTTTCATCCATTTGCTTTCATGCAAATATTCTTATGCAACCTGTTTTGAATACTTATGTATCCACTATGCATTTATTGGATAAGTACATAAAATCACAATTTGTTGATAATAGAGTAGGTGTAGGAGGATTATTTTGACAAGCAGTTAAATTGTTACTGATCAGTTTCCTTTCTTGCAGGCTCAGCTTGATCATTTTTCCCCCACAGGACGTTTTAGTTTTCCATTGTGTGTATACCTCTACTGCAGAGCCTGGACTTCACAAGAGTGTGTATTGTTTTGGACTTTAGGTGATCTTTGGGATCAGTGACCAGGACTCATGTTATTGGACTGATGTTACATATGTTTTAGTGACAGATTTATCAGCCCTGACATTTGAAACTGGCAACCTGGGCTATTTTGTGTATTTTCTAGCCTGTAAAACACCCATCATTTTGCCAGTGACATGTGATGAGTTCTCAGTATTCATCCACCTTCTTCTCAATCTTTTTTTTTCTAAAAATTCTATTTTCCACAGCAATGTATATCAATTATACCGGTTATGACTGGTTTTTTTTTAAATAAAGCAAATATCTTAAAAGTGAAAAAAAAAAAAAAAGCTTTGCATACTTTGAAACAAATGGCCCCATTTAAGGGCAGTAGCACCATGTGAAAATGTTAAAATACAAATCATTATTTAGTGCATAGAGGTAGAAGTGCCCATTTATAGGAACTCACCTACCTCCATGATGTCAACTCTTTGGGATTCTGGGCTACATTTTGATTAGCAAGGTAGTTTCTAGAGAAAAGCTGAAGAAGTGACTTGTTTCAATAAGGAAACTGAATAAACTGCATCAGAAACTTCTAAAAAAATTCTATTTTCCTTCATAACATATCTATTTTGGTTCAACAGAACAGACTCTGTATTCTAGTGTACTTCTAAAGGAACAATAATATTTTTGTAGACAGAAAATTATTAAGATCACGGAAAGGTTAGAAGGGTTATTGTGCGTTTCTTTTCTGTCAGACATAGAAATAGGTATGTTATGTCGGTGGGTGTCTTTATGTGTACACATACTTTTGCAACTGTATTCAGTTTTCATTTTCTATGGGAAATAAGTCCACAGACATGGCTTTGTACAACAGCCTAGATTTGTTTAAAGTTTTTCTTCTAAAAATATAGGTCTATGTGGCTCTGTCTATTTATATTTAGCTTTAACAAATATCGCTACTTTATGTTTGGTGTCATAATTTTTGTTCCAGTTATAGTAGAACTTGAAGTGCATCACCTCATTTAGTTCTTACATACCAAGACAGACAAAAGGTGGATTGTAGGATTGATTTGCCTAAGTTCACACATTTGCTAAATCATAGAAACATAATTTATACTTGTCTATTTTCTACTTAATACTCTGTCTTAAGATTAAGAAAATCTTAAATATTATATCAATTTTGACAGAATAATGAGATTGGAGATTAACGTATGACATTTTATTTTTAAAACATCTATAGATTTAACATTTTAAAAATACATTTGAACCAATTTTCTTCTTTGTAGATCTGACAAATGTCATGTGTTGGTTCAATGCATGCCACTCTCTCTGTGAGCTTTGTCTCAGTGGAAACCCAGTACTCCAGGAAATAAACTGGAGGTAAGGAATCTGTTTATAATCCATAAATATTACAGTTCTTGAGACAAAATATGATACAAAATTTTCTACAAAAAATTATTCAAATTACTTGAAAATAGTTTTTATTTTTTAGTGTCATGAATATAGTTCTAAAATATCATTAGCCTAGCATATTTTCTCACATATTGATGAGTTAATAGAAACTTGAAAGTTTGATTGTGATGCAAACAATTGGTGGCAAGTCAACTTACTATGATATTACCTTGGATTTTTCTTTGATAGCCAGTTTGGAAGCCAGTTATACCGTGTAACTTACCATTTCAATTATCTTATTTGTAAAGTTGGACTGACAAAATAAAACTGGGCTGGTGTGTTTCTTTCTTTAAAAACTCAGCCTGTCATATTTCAGTGAGAAATATGTTCTAATATGCATTTCATTATCTATAAGGAGAGATTCATTTATCTAGAGGGTTTAAAATCAAGAAGTCTATAAAAGATGGATTTGTTAATGAAAGGACTTACTCAACTTTGATACAGTTTGCCTTGGTGAACTTTATATAACCCCATGGTACCAACAAATGGATTAGTTATAGAATTTCCCAATGGGTTTCTTACTTTCATGTCAAGCCAGTGATAACATGAAAAAAAACTGATGTACTGAAAAAAAATCTCTTTTAAAACATAATCCACAGGCAACATTTGAAATCTCCTTTGAGAATTTGTTTCATTGACTGATGATTAATGGAGCATGTTAAGTGGCAGAGGAACATCAGGAAATTTTCACTGAATGAAATATTGATTTGGCTCTTGAGTAGGAGGAGCCCAGCTGGAAAACCTAATCTCAGAATCTCACAGTGTTCTTATACTTCATTCCCAACATTAATCAGTGTTCTCATATATTCCTTGTAAGCTCATGTGGCTGACTGGTGAACTTAAGGACAATCTACACACTGTTGACTTTAAGAGGTCTGAGGACGGTTCACTTCAAAACTTAGGAACTAAAAAAAATAATTAAAATCCAGTAAATCCAATTCAAATCTTGATTATATATCTCATAGATTCTAACATATTGTTACTGTCCTGAACATCCAAGCTAATTTTTACATTTAAAAGAATTTCAAATTAATCTGATTAAAGTGAATGGCTTGGAGATGTTTGCTTGTCAAAACATCAAACTATGCCTCACATAGAAATTCAAGCCTAGCTCACCTTTAATGAAAATTTACTCTCTATATAAAATATTTGATGTAACAATATTTATGTTAGTAGCCAAGTAGAAAATACTCAGTTGTTTTGTCTCTTCTTTATCTGGTTATTTCCACATGAGTAGTGCCTAATTGTTGAATACTGCAATATTTTGGAACATAGCTAATATCTAGTGCTATCCCTAAACTTACTGTTTTCATTATTTTCTTTGTATAAAATCTAAATATTCATCTATAAAGGACGTATGTGTGGTCCTATGCACTTACGTCAACGTGGATATGATAAAATAGTTTTATCTATACCTCTAGGTTTATATTAGCGTATTTAGTTAACATGACTTTCTACTTTGTCATTATTTTGGATTGAATATTTTTGTTTCTGTATATTTGGTGTAGATCAACCATGCCCAGTGTTCCTGGAGTACTGACCTAAGACACTCTTATATTACTTGTGTAAACTTAATGTCTGCTTCAGTCAATGAATGGTCTCTGTAATATGAGAGGTTAATAATAGTTTTTATAACCTCTGTAAAATGAGAGGTTAATAGTTTTTATTTTTATATATATTTTTTATTTTTTATTTATATTATGTATATGAGTGCTCTACCTGCATTTATACCTGTTTGTCGGAAGAAGATATTGGACCCCTTTACTGATGTATGTGAGACACCATGTGGTTCCTGGGAAGTGAACTCAGGACCTCTGGAAGAACAAACTGTGCTTTTAACTGCTTAGCCATCTCTCCAGCAACAGTTTTTATTTTTATTAGACAAATTATTGCTGGCATTTGTAGTATATAAGATAATGCTAATGATTTTCATTATTTATGCCTAATGATTTTTCAATTTAAAACAATTTATAAATTATTAGATTTTGCTAAATTTTATAATTTTGTTTTTCATCTTAAAATATTTTATTCTTTGAGAGTTTCATACACTGTATTTTGATTATATTCAGCCTCAGTACCTCCTAGATTCATTTCTACCTTCATCTTTTTTTTACAATCATTATTTTTTATTGGACATTTTCTTTACTTACAGTTCAAATGTTATCCCTTTTCCCAGATTCCCATCTGGAATCCTCCAATCCTATCCCCTCTGCCCCTGCCTCTATGAGAATGCTCCCACACCCACCCACTGCCTTCTGACATTCCCCTACACTGGAGTATGGAGCCTTCCCAGGGCCACGGGCTTCTCCTCCCATTGATGCGCTCCCACCTTTCTTCTAGTACTCTGCCTCCTGCCCCTCTCTCTGTCTCTCTGTCTCTGCTTCTCTCTCTCTCTCTCTCTCTCTCTCTCTCTCTCTCTCTCTCTCTTTCTCTCTCTCTCTCTCCCTAAGTGTGTGTATGTTACGTACTCAACGGTGATGAGATTTTTCTGCATAACCTCACCCACCATTCTGGGAATTCTACGTGATTTTTCTCTTAGAGTCTTTGCAACACCTATTCCTTAAAGATCCCTGAACCTTTTCTTTATCTTTTTTTTTCTTTTTAAATTGAACAACTTTATTTTAAAAAAACAAAGATAAATGTACAGATTTTAAGCATTTTTGCATAAAACTATACTAAAACAAAGTTTTCTTGGTGTGTAAAGATTAAGCATAATGGTATTTCATTTCTTTTTTTCTTTTTTTTTTTCTTTTCTTTTTTTTTTTTTTTTTTTTTGGGCCTTTCTATTTTCTTGAACTTCATATAGTCTGTGAGTTGTTTCTGGGGTATTCAGAGCTTTCTGGGGTTAGTATCCAATTACCAGTGACTGCATATTATGTCTGATCTTTTGTGACTGGGTTATCTCACTCAGGATGATATTCTTTAGTTGCATCCATTTTCTTAAAAAATTTCTTTAAATCATTGTTTCTGATATTTGAGTAGTACTCCATTGTGTAAAAATATCATAATTTTTCTATCCATTCATCTACTGAAGGACATCTGGGTTCTTTCCAGATTCTGGCTATTATGAATAGGGCTGCTATGAAAATTGTGGTGCATGTGTGTTTGTTGTATGTTGGAGCTTCTCTGGGGTATATGCCCAGAAGTGGAATAGTTGGGTCTTCATGTAGTACTATGTGCAATTTTTGGAGGAATCTCCAAACTGATTTCTAGAGTGGTTGCACCAGTTTACAACTTCAGCAACAGTGGAGAAGGGTTCCTCTTTCTCTGCATCCTTGCCAGCATCTGCTGTCATCTGAATTTTTGACCTTAGTCATTCTGATTGGTGTGAGGTGGAATCTCAGGGTTGTTTTGAATTACATTTCCCTGATGGCTAATGATGTTGAGCTCTTCATTAGATGCTTCTCAGTCATTCCATATTCAATAGAGAACTTTTTGTTTAGCTCTGTACCCCAGTTTTTAATAGGGTTATTTGGTTCTCTGGTGTCTAACTTCTTGAGTTCTTTGTATACCTTGGATATTCGGCCTCTATCAGATGTAGGGTTGGTAAAGATATTTTCCCAGTCTGTTGGCTGTTGTTTTGATTTTTAAGTGTCCTTAGCCTTACAGGAACATTGCAATCTCATTAAGTCCCATTAGTCAATATTTGACCTTAGAGCAGGAGCCATTGGTGTTCTGTTCAGGAAATTTTCTCCTATGCCTATGTGTTCTAAGGTTTTCCCTAAATTCTCTTCTGACAATTTCAGGGTACCTGGCTTAATGTGGAGATCTTTGATCCACTTGCTCTTGAGCTTTGTACAAGGAGATAAGAAAGGGTCTATTTTCATTCTACTGCATGCTGATGGACAATTGGACCAACACAATTTGTTGAATAGGCTGTCCTTTTTCCATTGAATGTTTACAGCTCCTTTGTCAAAAATCAAGTGGCCATATATGTGCAGGCTCATTTCTAAATCTTCTATTCTATTCCATTGATCCACGTGCCTATTTCTGTACCAGTACCATGCAGTTTTCAGCACAATTGCCTTGTAATATACCTTGAGGTCAGGGATAGTGATTCCCGCAGATGTTTTCTTGTTTTTGAGGATGGATTTTGCTGTTCTAGGTCTTTGTTATTCCAGATTAAATTACACATTGCTCTTTTCAACTCTATGAAGAATTGGGTTGGAATTTTGATGGGGATTGTATTGAATCTGTAGATTGATTTTGGTAAGATGGTCGTTTTTACAATGTTGTTCATTCCAATCAAGAGCATGGGAGATATTTCCATTTTCTGAGATCTTCCTTGATTTTCATCATTAGAAATTTGAAGTTCTTGTCATACAGGCCCTTCAGTTGCTTAGTTAAAGTCACAACAAGGCATTTCATAAACTTTGTGACTATTGTGAAGGGTATCTTTTCCCTAATTTCTTTCTCCACATGTTTGTCCTTTGAGTAGAGGAAGGCTACTGATTTCTTTGAGTCAATTTTATATTAAGCCACTTTGCTGAACTTGTTTATCAGCTGTAGAAGTTTTCTGGTGGAATTTGTGGGGTCACTTAAGTACACTATCATTTCATCTACAAACCTTGATGTTTTAACTTTTTCCTTTCCAATTTGTATCCCTTTGATTTCCTTTTGCTTTCTAATTGCTTTGTCCAGGACTTCCAGTACTATGTTGAATAGGTAGGGGGAGAGTGGGCTGCCTTGTCTAGTCCCTGATTTTAGTGGTATTGCTTGAAGTTTTTCACTGATAAGTTTGATGTAGCTATTGGTTTGCTGTATATTGCTTTCATGATGTTTAGGTATGTTTCTTGGATTCCTGTTCTTTCCAAGACATTTAAAATGAAGGGGTGTTAAATTTTGTCAAATGCTATCTCAACATCTAGTGAGATGACTATGTGGTTTTTTTCTTTGAGTTTGTTTATATGGTGGATTCCGTTGATGGATTTCTATATATTAAACCATCACTGCATCCCAGGGATGAAGCCTACTTGATCATAGATGAATGATCATTTTGATATGTTCTTGGATTCAGTTTTCAAGGATTTTGCTGAATATTTTTGCATCAATGTTCATAAGTGAGATTGGTCTGAAGTTCTCTTTCCTTGTAGGGTTGTTGTGTGGTTTAGGAAGGAGGGTTATTGTGGCCTCAAATAATAAATTAGGTAGTGTTCCATCTGATTCTATTTTGTGGAATAGTTTGGAGAGTATTGGTATTAGGTCATTAATAAATGTCTGATAAAATTCTGCACTCAACCCATCTGGACCTGGACTTTTTTTGGTTGGGAGGCTTTTGATGACTGCTTCTATTTCATTAGGTGTTATGCGATTATTTAGATGGTTTACCTGGTCCTGAATTAACTTTATTATCTGGTATCTGTCTATGAATTCATCCTTTTCCTCTAGATTTTCCAGCTTTGTTGAGTAAAGGCTTTTGTAGTAGAATGTGATGATTTCTTGTATTTCCTCAGTTTCAGTTATGTCTCCACTTTCATTTCTGATTTTGTTAATTTGGATAATCTCTCTTTGCCCTCTAGTTAGTCTGGCTAAGGGTTTATCAATCTTGTTGTCAGTGATTGTTTCCTGACTCTTCTGTGTACCTGGCCTGTTTTCCTGGATCTCTGCTGTTCCTGTTGGCAAATGGCCTGAGCATTTGTTCTTTAAGCAAGAGTCCTCTGGGTAGAAACTGAATCCCTATGGCAGAGTTTTTGCTCCCCTGAACCAACCATGTGGGGGGCACACTTTCCGGGCACTCAGCCCAGACCTCTCTGAGCCCAGGCTACTCGAAGTGCAGTCTCACCAGGCCTGTGTCCTTGGATCTCCACTATTCCTGGTGCGATTTCCTATAAATTATAATTTTCATTTTTAATGGATTTTTCTCTTTATCATGATTTCTTTTTATTTTTAATCTAACAGATTATCAATGCTCTAGGTTTTATTTGCCCTTTGAGTCCCCTTTTTCTTTTTGTCCATTTCTCTTTTGTCTTCTACAAGTTTTCATTTTACATGTATGCCCATAATTTGTTTTGACTTAACATTTGTTAAAAGCATAAATCTGTCAACACTCAAAAGTTATTTTTTAAGTCTCAAATGCTTTATTTACTAATGTTTTTTTCTCTTTTTTAATTTTGAGCTGTTATCCCTTTCCCCCGCCCCA
The DNA here is from genome assembly GCF_963924665.1 of Micromys minutus. Lineage (NCBI taxonomy): Eukaryota > Metazoa > Chordata > Mammalia > Rodentia > Muridae > Micromys > Micromys minutus. The sequence continues at coordinate 29,405,962 of NC_137957.1, forward strand.
CTCCCATCCCTCCTCTCCCTCCATTTGCCTTTACAAAGTTGCACTCCCTTCTGATCCCCCTCTCCATTCTATTGCCTTGGCATTTCCCTACATTGGGAAAAATGCTCTCTCTGGAACAAAAGTCTCCTCTCACATTGAGGGCAGACACTGGTATCTTCAGCTACATGTACCACTGGATCAATAGGCCTCTTAAAGTGCACACAAACATTGGTGTTTTACTACATGGAAGTTTTGGAGGGTTTGCTTGGTTGATAATGTTGTTATCTTCCCATGTGGTTGCAACCCCTTTCAGCTGCATAGGTCCTTTCTTTAGCAACCTTATTGGGATCCTTGAGTTCAGATCAATGGGTAGCTGTAAGCATGTTCAGCTGTATCTATATTACACTAGCATAGTTCCTGGGGGGGGGGGCATCTTTGTCTGGTTCATGCCAGTAAGTACTTTTTGGGATCAGCTGTAGTGCTTGGATTTGGTGACTGCATATGTGCATATGACTGCTCACCTCCCCAGGTGAGGCAGCTTCTGAGTGATCTTTTCTTCAATTCCTGTTCCTCCATTTGACCTTGCATTCTCTCACCGTAAGAGTTCTGTTCCCTTTTCCAAAAATGACTGAAGCATCCCCATTTTGGCCTTTCTCCTTCTTGAGCTTCATGTTCTGTGAAATGTTTCTTGGTTAATGGGTATTCAGAGCTTTCTGGGGCTAGTATCCACTTATAAGTGAGTGCATACCATTTGTGTTCTTCTGTAACCTCACTCAGGATGATAGTTTCTAGTTCGATCTATTTGTCTATGAATTTAATGAAGTCATTATTTCTAATAACTGAGTAGTACTCCATTGTGTAAGTTTACCATACTTTCTGTATCCATTCATCTGTTGAAGGACATCTGGATTCTTTCCAGCTTCTGGCTATTATATATAAGGCTGCTATAAGCATGGTGAAGCATGTGTCCTATTATATGTTGGAGCATCTTGGGGTATAAGCCCAGAAATGGAATAGCTAGGTTTTCAGGTAGTACTATGTCCAATTATATGAGGAACTGCCAGACTGATTTCCAGAGTTGTACCAGTTTAAAATCCCACCAACAGTGGAGGAGTGTTCCTCTTTCTCAGCATCCTCACATCATATTCTGCCACCTGAGATTTGATCTCAGCCATCCTAACTGGTGTGAGGTAGAATCTCAGGGTTGTTTTTACTTGAATTTCCCTGATGATCAGGAGTGTTGAGCATTTCTTTAGGTGCTTCACAGCCTTTTTATATTTCTCAATAGAGAATATTTTTTTAGCCATGTACCCAATTTTAATAGGATTATTTGTTTCTCTATAGTCTAGCTTCCTGTGTTCTTTGTATATATTGGATACTATTCCTCTGTCAGATATAGATTTGGTAAATATCCTTTCCCAATCTGTAGGCTGCAGTTTTGTCTTCTTAACAGTTTTCTTAGCATTACAGAAGCTTTGCAATTTCATGAGGTCACATTTGTCGATTCATTTTTTTTTCACATAAGCAATAATGTTTTATTATAATAGTCCATTGAAGAATATTAAAGGAAATATCTTTTTTTAAACTTTATTTTAAAAAGTAAAGAAAAAAGAAAAAAATTAAACATCTTTGCATAAATGTATACAAATACAATTGTGTCTGTGCTTGGCTTTTTCTTTTTTTTCTTTCTTTTTTAAGGTTTGATACTCTGCATTAAGATCTTACTAGTTACAATGAGCAAAAAGTACATGTAAAACAGGATGTAACTCGGAGTTAGTCAAAGTTTTCTTGGTGTGTAAGGATTGAGCATAACAGGTTTTTTTGTTTTGTTTTCTTATCTTTTTTTTTCTTTTTTTTCTTGGACTTCTCACAGTCTGTGAGTTGTTTCTGGGGCAGTCTGAGACTCTGGAGTTAGTATCCCACTATCAATGACTGCATATTATGTCTGTTCTTTTGTGACTGGGTTATCTCACTTAGGATGATATTCTCTAGATGTACCCATTTTCTTAAGAATTTGGTTAAGTCATTGTTTCTGATGGATGAGTAGTACTCCATTGTGTAAATGTACCACAATTTTTGTATCCATTAATCTACTGAAGGACATATGGGTTCTTACCAGCTTCTGGCTATTATAAATAGAGCTGCTATGAACATTGTGGTGCATGTATCTTTGTTGAATATTGCAGTGTCTCTGGGATATATGCCCAGAAGTGGAATAGCCTGATCTTCAGGTGGTACTATGTCCAATTTTCTAAGGAATCGCCAGACTGATTTCCAGAGTGGTTGTATCAATTTACAACCCCACCAACAGTGGAGAAGTGTTCCTATTTCTCCGCAACCTTACCAGCACCTGCTGTCATCTGAGTTTTGGATCTTGGCCAATCTGACTGGTGTGAGGTGGAATCTCAGGATTGTTTTGATTTGCATTTCCCTGATGGCTAAGGATGTTGAGTACTTCCTTAGATGTTTCTCAGCCATTCGATATTCCTCAATTGAGAACGTTTTGTTTAGCTCTGTACCCCATTTTTAATAGGGTTGTTTAATTATCTGGTGACTAGCTTTTTGAGTTCTCTGTATACCTTGGACATTAGGTCTCTATCTGATATGGGGTTGGTACAGATCGTTTACCATTCTGTTGGCTGCCGTTTTGTTTTCTTGACAATGTCCTTAGCCTTACAGAAATTTTGCAATCTCATTAAGTCCCATTTGTTAATCTTTGACCTTAGAGCTTGAGCCATTGGTGTTTTGTTCAGAAAATTTTCTCCTGTGCCTATGTGTTCTAAGTTTTTCCCTACTTTCTTTTCTAATAGTTTCAGTGTATCTGGTTTAATGTGGAGATCTTTGATCCACTTACACTTGAGCTTTGTACAAGGAGATAAGAAAGGGTCTATATTCATTGTTTTGCATGCTGAGTGCCAGTTGGACCAGCACCATTTGTTGAATAGGCTGTCCTTTTTCCATTGAATGTTTATGGCTCCTTTGTCAAAAATTGGTGACCATATACTTGAGGGCTCATTTCTGGATCTTCTATTCTATTCCATTGATCCACGTGCCTATTTCTGTACCAGTATCATGCAGTTTTCAGCACAATTGCCTTGTAATATAGCTTGAAGTGAGGGATAGTGATACCCGCAGATGTTTTCTTGTTGTGATAGTTTCATTTTGGTTTTGGTTCTTGTTTTTTGTTCTCCACCAAATTCTAATGCATACTACCTTACATTCTGTATGTCCAATCATACTCTAGAAATCAGATGTTATCTTTCTGACCTTTGTTTCTTCTTCAGTTATTTGGTATCCTGGATCTCCACTTCTCCATTTAAGTTCATCTGATAATATTCATTAAACGCTTGCATCGATTCATACTGAGGCTCAACTGAATCTCTAAATTAGTTTGGGATAAAATATTACTTTAATAATGTTGATTTCTTCTATACATGAGCATGTCATCTCTTTCTGTTCTGTGTCTTTGGTTATCTAGATCTGTTAGATTTTCTATGAGGAACTCATTTCTTTAAACATTAGGATCATTTTTTTTTTGATCCTCAGTGCTTCCTCCCCCCCCCCAGTGGACACCTTTATTGTTTAATAGATCAACTTCTCCAAATTCTAGCTGGAATTTCTATTTCCATAGTGATTCATGAACGGTGACAAGGCTAACCAGAGGCTACATATAGAGCTGAGCTTTTACAGCTCACTTTTTTTTTTAACAACTTTATTTTGCAAATCAAAGATAAATGTATAGATTTTAAACATTCTTTGCTTAAAATTATACATTTTTGTCAGTACTGTTTTTTCAGACATTAAAATAAATTTTACATAAAACGATGTGAATATGTTTTTGAGTCAGTACTTGATTTTTTTCAAGGGCTTGACAGTATGCATTGAAAACCTACTAGTTACAATAAGCGTAAAGTACATGTAAAACAAAACGCAACATGGAAATAGTCAAAGTCTTCTTGTTTTGTGAATATATGTATATTTTTTGTTTTCTTTATTTATTGGACTTCATACAGTCTGTGAGTTGTTTCTGGGGGAGTGCAAGCCTCTGGGGTTAGCATTCCACTATCAGTGACTGCATATTATGTCTGTTCTTTTGTGACTGGGTTATCTCACTCAGGATGATATTCTCTAGATGCAACCATTTTCTTAAGAATTTGGTTAAGTCATTGTTTCTGGTGGCTGAGTAGTATTCCATTGTGTATATGTACCACAATTTTTGTATCCATTCATCTTCTGAAGGACATCTGGGTTCCTTCCAGCTTCTGGCTATTATAAATAGAGCCGCTATGAACATTGTGGTGCATATATCTTTGTTGTGTATTAAAGTGTCTCTGGGGTATATGCCCAGAAGTGGAATAGCTGGGTCTTCAGGTAGTACTATATCCAATTTTCTGAGGTATCGCCAGACAGATTTCCAGAGTGGTTGTATTAGCTTGCAACCCCACCAACAGTGGAGAAGTGTTTCTCTTTCTCCGCAGCCTCGCCAGCATCTGCTGTCATCTGAGTTTTGGATCTTAGCTAATCTGACTGGTGTGAGGTGGAATCATAGGGTTGTTTTGATTTGCATTTCCCTGATGGCTAAGGATGTCGAGCACTTTCTCAGATGTTTCTCGGCCATTCGGTGTTTCTCAACTGAAAATGATTTGTTTAGCTCTGTACCCCATTTTTTAATGGGGTTATTTGATTCTCTGGTGTCTAGCTTTTTGAGTTCCTTGTACACCTTGGATATTAGGCCTCTATCTGATGTGGTGTTGGTAAAGATCTTTTCCCATTCTGTTGGTTGCCGTTTTGTTTTCTTGACGATGTCCTTAGCCTTACAGAAACTTTGCAATCTCATTAAGTTCCATTTGTTAATCTTTGACCTTAGTGCTTGAGCCATTGTTGTTTTGTTCAGGAAATTTTCTCCTGTGCCTATGTGTTCTAAGGTTTTCCCTACTTTCCCATCTAATAGTTTCAGTGTATCTGGTTTTTGTGGAGATCTTTAATCCACTTACACTTGAGCTTGGTACAAGGAGATAAAAAAGGGTCTATTTTCATTCTACTGCATGCTGATGGACAATTGGACCAACACAATTTGTTGAATAGGCTGTCCTTTTTCCATTGAATGTTTACAGCTCCTTTGTCAAAAATCAAGTGGCCATATATGTGCAGGCTCATTTCTGGATCTTCTATTCTATTCCATTGATCCACATGCCTATTTCTGTACCAGTACCATGCAATTTTCAGCACAATTGCCTTGTAATATAGCTTGAGGTCAGGGATAGTGATTCCCGCAGATGTTTTTTTGTTGTTGAGGATGGATTTCGCTATTCTAGGTCTTTTGTTATTCCATATGAAATTCCACATTGATCTTTCCAATTCCATGAAGAACTGGATTGGAATTTTGATGGGGATTGAATTGAATCTGTAGATTGCTTTTGGTAGGATGACCATTTTTAAGATGTTGATCTTTCCAATCCATGAGCATGGGAGATCTTTCCATTTTCTGAGATCCTCCTCAATTTCTTTCTTTAGAGGTTTGAAGTTCTTGTCATACAGGTCCTTCACTTGCTTAGTTAGAGTCACACCAAGGTATTTCATAGTTTTTGTAACAATTGTGAAGGGTACATTTTCCCTAATTTCTTTCTCCACATGTTTGTTCTTTGAGTATAGGAAGGCTACTTATTTGTTTGAGTTAATTTTGTATCCGGACACTTTGCTGAACTTGTTTATCAGCTGTAGGAGTTCTCTGGTGGAATTTTGGGGTCACTCGAGTACACTATCATGTCATCGGCAAAGGGTGATGTTTTTATCTCTTCCTTTCCAATTTGTATCCCCTTGATCTCCTTTTGCTCTCTAATTGCTCCAGCCAGGACTTCCAGTACTATGTTGAATAGGTAGGGGGAGAGTGGGCAGCCTTGTCGAGTCCCTGATTTAAGTGGGATTGCTTCAAGTTTCTCGCCATTAAGTTTGATGTTGGCTGTTGGTTTGCTGTATATTGCTTTTATTATGTTTAAATATGGGCCTTGGATTCCTGTTCTTTCCAGGACTTTTAACATGAAGGGGTGTTGGATTTTGTCGAATGCTTTCTCAACGTCTAGTGAGATATCCATGTGATTTTGGTCTTTGAGTTTGTTTATATGGTGGATTACGTTGATGGATTTCCTTATGTTAAACCATCCCTGCATCCCAGGGATGAAGCCTACTTGGTCATGATGAATGATGGTTTTGATGTGTTCTTGGATTCGGTTAGCAAGGATTTTGTTGAGTATTTTTGCATCAATCTTCATAAGTGAGATTGGTCTGAAGTTCTCTTTCCTTGTAGGGTCTTTGTGTGGTTTAGGGTCGAGGGTTATTGTAGCCTCAAAAAATGAGTTGGGTAATATTCCATCTGATTCTATCTGTTGGAATAGTTTGGCGAGTATTGGTGTTATATCCCCAATAAATGTCTGATAAAATTCTGCACTGAACCCGTCTGGACCTGGGCTTTTTTTGGTTGGGAGGCTTTTGATGACTTCTTCTATTTCTTTAGGTGTTATAGGGTTATTTTGATGGTTTACTTGGTCCTGGTTAAACTTTGGGAACTTGTATCTGTCTAGGAATTCGTCCATTTCCTCCAGATTTTCAAATTTTGTAGAGTATAAGTTTTTGTAGTAGGATCTGATGATTTCTTGAATTTCCTTAGTTTCAGTTGTTATGTCACCACTTTCCTTTCTGATTTTGTTAATTTAGATATTCTCTCTTTGCCCTTTAGTTAGTCTGGCTAGGGGTTTATCAATCTTGTTGATTTTCTCAAAGAACCAACTCTTTGTTTTGTTGATTTTTTCAATGGTTCTTTTTGTTTCTATTTGGTCTATTTCTGCCCTAATTTTAATTATTTCTTGCCGTCTACTCTTTTTCTGCATAACTGCTTCCTTTTGTTCTAGGGCTTTTAGCTGTGCTGTCAGATTGCTGATGTGAGCTCTCTCCAGTTTCTTTTTGGAAGCACTTAGGGCTATGAGTTTTCTTCTCAATACTGCTTTCATTGCATCCCATAGGTTTGGGTATGTTGTGTTATCGTTTTCGTTGAATTCTAGAAAGTCCTTAATTTCTTTCTTCATTTCTTCTTTGACCCTGCTATCCTTTAACAGAGCATTGTTTAGTTTCCATGTGTATGTGGGCTTTTTGTTGTCTTTGTTGTTGTTAAAGACCAGCTGTAGACCATGGTGATCTGAGAGGATGCATGGGAGTATTTCAATCTTCTTATATCGATGAAGGCTCGTTCTGTGTCCAATTATGTGATCAATTTTCGAGAAGGTGCCATGGGGTGGTGAGAAGAAGGTGTATTCTTTTACTTTAGGATAGTATGTTCTGTATATATCTATTAATTCTAGTTGGTTCAAAGTCTCTGCTAGTTTTGCAGTGTCCTTGTTCAGTTTCTGTTTCCCGGATCTGTCCATTGGTGAGAGTGGGGTATTAAAGTCTCCCACTATTATTGTGTGGGGTGAAATGTATTTTTTGAGCTTTAGTAGAGTTTCTTTTATGAATGTGGGTGATATTTTATTTGGAGCATATATGTTAAGGATTGAGAGTTCCTCCTGACAGATTTCCCCGGTAATGAGTAAAAAGTGTCCTTCCTTATCTTTTTTGATAACTTTTGGTTGGAAATTTACTTTATTCGATATTAGAATAGCCACTCCACCTTGCTCCTTGGAGCTGTTTTCTTGGAAGTTTTTTTCCAACCCTTTTACTCTGAGATAGTGTCTGTCTCTGTCTCTGAGATGAGTTTCCTGTATGCAGCAAAAGGCTGGATTTTGTTTATGTATCCAGTCTGATAGTCTATGTCTCTTTATTGAGGAGTTGAGACCATTTATGTTAATAGATATCAAGGAATAATTGTTTCTGTTTCCTGACATTTTTGCTTTTTTGGGTTGAGTTGTGTCTGTGTTTTTTTCTTCTTTTAGTTTTCTTGTTTAGGCATTTTCTTGTTTTTACTAGGCTGTATTTTCCCTCCTTGTATTGGGTTTTCCACCTATAATTCGATGTAGTGCTGGGTTTATGGTCAGATATTGTGTGAATATTGATTTGTCTTGAAATATCTTTGTCTCTCCATCGATGGTGATTGATAGTTTTGCTGGGTATAGCAGCTTGGGCTGGCACTTGTGCTCTCTTAAGGAGTGCATGATGTCTGTCCAGGCTCTTCTAGCTTTCATAGTCTCTGTTGAGAAATCGGGTGTGAGTCTGATTGGTCTGCCTTTATATGTTACCTGACCTTTTTCCCTTACTGCTTTTAGTATTCTTTCTTTACTTTGGGCACTTGATGTTTTGACTATTATGTGTCGGGAGGTATTTCTTTTCTGGTCCAACCTATTTGGAGTTCTGAAGGCTTCTTTTATGCTTGTGGTCATCTCATTCTTGAGGGTAGGGAAGTTTTCTTCTATGATTTTGTTGAAGATATTTACTGTGCCTCTTAGTTGATACTCTTCTCCGTCTTCTATTCCTATTATCCTTAGGTTCGGTCTTCTCATTGTGTCTTGTATTTCCTGGACATTTTGAGTTAGGAACTTTTTGTTTTTTGCATCTTCTCTGGCTGTTTTGTCTATGTTTGCAATGTTGTCTTCTGCCCCCGAGATTCTCTCCTCGATCTCTTGTAATCTGTTGGAAATGCTTGCTCTTGTGACTCCTGATTTCTTTTTTTGGTGTTCTGACTCTAGGGTTATCTCTTTTAGCGTTTTCTTTATTGTGTCAATTTCTGTTTTAATTTCCCTCTTCCATTCCTTTATTTCTTTTGTTCTGTTTCGTCTCGTTCTTTGAGTTCTTTGAGTGTTTTTCTTGTTTCTTCTTTAAAAGATTCTGAATCTTTTTGCTTTTCCTCCCTTTCTTGTTTAAGTAACTCTATCAGCATCTTGAGGCATGATTTCAGGTCTGTGTCTTCTTTTTCTGGAGTGTTTGGATTCCGATGTTTGCTACTATGGGAGAGCTGGGTTCTGGTGTTGCTAGATTGTCTTGTTTTTTTTTGGGATATACCCTTTCTCTTTCCTCTTGCCATTTTGTTGTCAGTGATATGTTCTTGCCTTTCCCTTGTATCTGGTCTGTGTCCCTGGTACACTTTCCGTGTGCACTCCGCAGAGATCTCTCTACTCCCCGGCAGCCCAGGTTTTGGGTGGCAGCTGGGCCAGGCTCTGCTCTGAGTCCTGAAGTCGCCTCCGGGTGGAAACAGACGTTCCTAAGATCTGTTCCAGGTCACAGTTGCTCAGCCTGTACGAGCCGCCTTTCCGGCTGGCAGTTGGGCCAGGCTCCGCTCTGTGTCCTGAAGTCGTCTCCGGGTGGGAACAGAAGTTCCTAAGATCTATTCCCGGTCATTGGATCGGGGAGGACAGGGCAGGTCAGGGCAGGGAGTGCCCTTTCCGTGTGCACTCCGCAGAGATCCCTCTGCTCCCCAGCAGCCTAGATCTCCCACTCACCAGTTGCTCAGCCTGTACGAGCCACCTTTCCAGCTGGCAGTTGGGCCAGGCTCCGCTCTGTTTCCTGATCTCGTCTCCGGGTGGGAACAGAAGTTCCTAAGATCTGTTCCCGGTTACAGTTGCTCAGCCTGTAAGAGCCACCTTTCCGGCTGGCAGTTGGGCCAGGCTCCGCTCTTGGTCCTGAAGTCTTCTCCGGGTGGGAACAGAAGTTCCTAAGATCTGTTCCCGGTCACAGTTGCTCAGCTTGTACGAGCCGCCTTTCCGGGTGGCAGTTGGGCCAGGCTCCGCTCTGTGTCCTGAAGTCTTCTCTGGGTGGGAACAGAAGTTCCTAAGATCTGTTCCTGGTCACAGTTGCTCAGCCTGTACGAGCCGCCTTTCCGGCTGGCAGTTGGACCAGGCTCCGCTCTGTGTCCTGAAGTCGTCTCCGGGTGGGAACAGAAGTTCCTAAGATCTGTTCCCGGTCAGAGTTGCTCAGCCTGTAAGAGCCGCCTTTCCGGCTGGCAGGTGGGCCAGGCTCCACTATGCGTCCTGAAGTCGTCTCCGGGTGGGAACAGAAGTTACAGCTCACTTCTTTTCACAGGCAGAATCTAAACAGATGCCCTCTACAATGCACAATGGTTTTTAGTCACTAAGGAATTAAATGGGATATTGAAGAACGTAGACAACTCCCAATGCAAAGATGAGCTGAGATGCTGTGCTGTTGTTTAAGGGTTCCTGGTACTGCATCTTGCACTAATACCAAATGGAGATGCAGAGAACACTAGGTTGGCTTAGGGGCTGTGCACAGGAACCAAAGGCAGGAAAATACTAAACATTGCTGAGAGCATCCACTCCAGGAAGGATTTTACCTTCCAGGAGCTCTAGACTGGCACTCTCCCCAGTGCTCACATGGTTGACTTTATCCTCTGTATTCCATTTGGCACAGCAAGTGGCAGTGTCTCCACCACCTACGATAGTGATGCAACCCCTAGAATTGGCTTTCACCACCTCATCCATGAGTGACTTGGTTCCCCTGGAAAAGCTTCCCATTCAAACACCCCAACAGGACCATTCCAAACAATCTGCTTAGCTCGAGCCACAGCCTCAGCATATTTCTTGCTGCTCTCAGTACCACAGTCCAAGCCCATCCAGCCAGCAGGTATACCAGAGGCAACAGTTACTTGGCCAGTCTTGGCATTCTCATCAAATTTGTCAGCAGTGACAAAGTCAACAGGCAAGGTAATCTTCACACCATTTTTCTCAGCTTTGGACATGAGATCTTTGACAATCTTGGCTCCTTCTTCATCATACAGAGATGTGACAATCTCCATGTTGTTGAGCACCTTAAGGAAGGTAAAAGCCATTCCACCACCAATGATCATCTCATTGACTTTGTCCAGCATATTATTGATCAGCTGTATCTTGTCTGCAACTTTAGCTCCTCCCAAGATAACCAGAAAGGGTCGCTCTGGGCTCTCCAAAGCCTTGGCAAAGTAGTTCAGCTCCTTCTTCATCGAAAATCCACCAGCCTTCTGTGGCAGATTCACACCCACCATGGAGCTGTGGGCTCGGTGTGCAGTCCCAAAAGCATCATTGATATAGATATAGACATCTCCTAGTTTGGACAGTGAGGCTCGGAAAGCATAAATTTTAGCTAGTTCAGCCTTAATCTTGTTCCCAGAAGCATCTTTTCCCTTCCCTTCTTCCTTCACATGAAAGCGGAGGTTCTCCAGGAGGATGACAGTCCCAGCCGCTGGATTGGCACAGGCATTCTCTACTTCTGGGCCCACACAGTCCTTCAAGAACAGAACATCCTTGCCCAGCAGAGATTTGAGTTCTGCAGCAACTGGCTCTAAGGAGTACTTGTCAGGCATGGGAACACCTCTTCCCCTTCACGTCCAGCTTGTTCAAAGTCAGCTTGTTAGAGAGCGACATTTTGGCAACAGAGAGAAGTCTAGATGGCCGGAGCTGAGGAAGAGGTCCTCAGTGCTTCCTATCTCTACTGTTATTGAGATTTGCATTATAAATTGATTTGTTTTAAACCAAACCTCAACACTGATGTTATTTTAATATTTAGCAATTCAAAAGAAAATAAAATTTTAGATGTCTTCAATCCTACAAAACAGAACCTTTTTCCATCCTGTTTTAGCACTGCTCACACTATATTTTATTAAGATTAAATAAAAGTTTGCATTTATTGTAAAGGACAATTTTCAAAAATATTATCATTATAAAATAAACTTTCTCAGAATATTCTAAAACCGGCATTTTTAAAGATTAATTTATTTTGCATATATGAGTTTTATAGCTGTCTTCAGCCACACCAGAAGACATCATCTGATCTTATTACCGATGGTTTTGAGCCCCTTTATAGGTGCTGGGAATGGAACTCAGGACCTCTGGAAGAGCAGTTGGTATGCTTAACCACTGAGCCATCTCTATAGACCAAGAGCAGCATTTTTATATTACAAATTTTAGCCTGAAATTTCAACATTGGTTCTCTCATTTGCAATTTGAGGTTATTATTCAATGTAGGATAAAGTTGTACATGACAGGATATTGTACGGTTTTGAGTATTTTAACTAGCGTTTTCTCTGCAAAATCAACCACATTTTATGAGATAAATGTTTTATGCTTGTTATGTGAAATTTATAGTTATTTTAAAGCATAAGTCCTTATAAAGATTATTAACTTCTTCCCTGTTTCTAATAGACATTCTATAATTAAAATATTACCTGCTCTGAGGGTCCTCAACGGTGACGTGCTGAATTCTTCCTCAAATGTTCATGTTGAAGAATACTATCATCAAGACCTAAGATGTTTCTTGGCACTTTGTCAGTACCAACTTCAAGAATTTAACTTATTATCTGAAAAATATATCACACAGAAGGGGTAAGGTTCTGATAGTTCTCTTATTTTTAAGATAGATAATGTAACATAAATACATAATTAAATATATAATTATCACAGTGGCACTAGTTTGATTTGAAGCATTGTGTCTGGGGATTGGTTTACCTGTAGTCTTATTCTGAACATCAAGTATATTCTTAAGATATGTCAATGTATATTTTGAACATGATTATCTAATAGTCATATTTTTTCAACAATAATTTTTCAAAACATTGATTATCCCATAAGAATTTATTGTTACAGGGGAATAAAGTGAATGCACATCAAGTACATACCAGGGTACATTCTTACATGTTATATTTACATATTATTCCACAATGTCATTACAGTGCAAAAAGTATTTCTAATGCACCAAGGACAAAAGCTGGGAGTTAATCTAATCCAAATTGAAAACTGATAACTTTATTTTCCTGACCTTGAATTATTTTTATTTCAAATATTAATTCATTTTTTTCAGTCTACATTTTGATCATTGTCCCTAAACCTGTCTGTCCCTCATGAGTTCCTCCCCTTGCACCCTCTTCTTCTCTTCTGTGTGGGTGGATACCTCTCTGTGTGTATCTTCTACCCTGGTACATCATGTCTCTGCAAGGCTGGGTGCATCCTCTCCCAGTGAGACCATACAGGCAGCCCAGTTACAGGAATGGATTCTACAGATAGGCAACAGCCCCCACTTTATTTTTGAAGGACCTTGATTTCTTAGTGTATTACAATGGATGAATTATAATGATCTTTTCATATCAGAATTTAAAACTTACAACTGGCCCAAAAAATATATGACAATTAGTATTTCTGAATAATCTCTGGTGTTTCACATATAGTTCCAGTATAAAGAGAAAAATAGTATGCACTTCCAAATATTTTGTATAATTATTAAAATATTTTTCTTTCTTTTATTCTAATTTTTCAGATTATAATATAATTATATCATTTATCATTTCTTTTCCTTACTTCAAGCCTTCCCATGTAATTCCTTGAATGGGAAATGTAGAGCCAGAGTCCTTCTTGTTCTCAGGATATTTGCTGAACAATTATAACTAATATAATTGTCAGCCAAGAGAGAAAAATCAGAAAGACCTTTTTAAAATGAAGGGACTTCCTTTTTTTTCAATAGTTGTCACAATGGTGTGTGTGTGTGTGTGTGTGTGTGTGTGTGTGTGTGTGTGTGTGTGTTTTGTATGTGTGTGTATGCATATGTCTGAGTAGCAATAAAAGGTAGGCATGTATGCACACATGTACATGCATATGAGCATGTGCACACACATATAGATGTAAGAATACAATGCAACTTAATCAGTCTGTGTATTGTCACTGTGTTTATGTTTTTTTTGGGATTGGTCATTTCTAAGAGATAGACACCTGGTATGGTCAGTTTTCTATGAGAGTGCCTAGGAGCCTACATCATAATTTAGTTGTTACTATTTATATTATCATATTTCTCTAACATTAGCTAATTTTCCATTAGAATTTTTTGTGAATATGTGGGTAATTCATATTAAAATTTTCACATCTGTAAATAATTTAATGTAGCAGGGAATATTAAAGCAAATTTTTATATATTAAATGTCTCCATAAAATAGCCATCAAATGGTAAATTTGATTCCAGGACAGGGATAGACTAGAGTGCCTTGTACACAGTAAACAAGTAAACTGACCTGCATCCTCACAAGTAAACATGGATAATGGAGATTAAAAGTGTGACTAAAAATGAGGCCAAAGTCTGTACTTATGTTAAGGCTTTCAAATGAGTATTTGGCATATTGATAAATTCCATAGGAATTAAATTCAAAGTATAGAACCCAACCATTGTTCAAGAAAACCTTAGTTATTTGCGTTTGTCATCTTTGCCATGGATAACAGTCATCTAAAGAAAGAAATGAAAGCTTTTCCAAAATATGTCTTTGACCATCCAGGACAAACATTCTATATAACAAGAGTCAATTTATCAAATTTTCTAGTAACTTTATGAGTAACTTCTCCACACTTACACAGTCATTATTTCTCATGTTTATGATAGCAAAAGCTTTTATTTAGTTTATTATTTTTCAACCAAAAGTACACTAAATTAAAATGTACCTAAAAATTACAAGCATTTTGTCTTAACACAAATCATAATATACAATTGTTTTGAAGTTTGCCCAAAATAATACAAAATGTTGTATAAATGATTGGAAACAAATTATAATGAAAAGCATTCCAAATTTGAACTTCCTCTTTGGCCACATATTAAATTTTATTTTTAAAACCTACTCAGGTTTTTGTGTTTGTGTGTATACTTGTTCTTATTCAAGGCTCTTATGTTTTATTTGTCCAGGGACATTCTCAGTCCACATGCTGTGGCCAAACTCTCAGAATACTATAAAGACTTAATGAGCCTCAGTAAGGAATGCAGACGTGCACATGAACAAGGGGATGTAATTATCAAGAAATCTGCGGCAGAAACAGAAAAGGACTACCCAGCCTTTCCAAATACTCACAACACTCTTCAAAATAGGACCGTTCAACCTCAGAGTAACAATTGTAAGGCAGATTCCCCAGCGGTTTCTGCAGTCCTGTTGGACGCTGCCTCCAGACCTTCCACATCCAACTGTGAAGAACTGAAAGGAAATAATCAGGAAAAGCTTATGGCACAGACGAGTGAACTCAGCAGTACCAGTAGTCCCTCCAGCAGCAGAGCCTCCTTCATAAAAATGAAGATGGCAGAGTCTCCAATGAGTAATCATCCCAACACTGAACAAAGAGCATCAGTGTAAGACCCTTTTCTTAATAGAGGCTATATCTCCAGTTTAAATATGTGCACTATGTGCACACATGTGTATGTGTGTGCTCTTGCCAACAGAGGCTAGGAAAGGACACTAGGTGTCATGCCCTATTACTGTCTTGTTCTCTAGGGGCAATGCCTTTTACTGAGCTTGTAGCTCTGGTGGCACCCAGCAAATGCAGATTATGTCCTCCTGTCTTGTTCTACTACAGCACTAGAATTTACAGGTGCCGTACGGCTACACCTGGCTCTTTGTATGGTTGCTTACAATTACCCCTTCCAGGTTTTCTCAGCAAGTGCTGTTTTTCCATTGACAGGTCACAAGAAACAGAACCATGGTTACTATTTTTGATAACTGATCATAGTCATTGGTAAGAACTAGTAACTAGGTAATATAAATCTATGTTATTTTATATTGATTCCCTTAACTACATTTTATAATATGCCCCAAAAATTTATAGTAGAAATTAATTTAGTTAAATTAACTCAGTTTAATTAGTTCCCTAGGATGATTTAATTTTGAATGTATGAACTTGTTTTTCCACTTCTAAACTTCTAAATACATAAAATTATTTTATTAAAATGTAGAATATATTCTAAAATAATTTATTCCAAATAATCATTTCATTTTCTGAACTTTGTCTTTATAAGTTTCACTGACCTAGTAAACATGTAATCAGCATGTATGTGAGATTTTGCATGTTTAAGCCTCAGCTTTCTTTATAATAACAGCTCTGGAAGGTGATTAATCACACCAGATTCCTGGTAAGTAGCACATTACCTAAGAAATCTCCTAGTGTCCCATAACCCTTGAACCAGTAAGGATGGCTTTGGCCTGTTGATTTCCTGCTTTTTGTATTTTTAGCCTGAGTGTCAGATAATCAAGATTCAGCTTCTGTAAAGACTGGAGTTTATCAGAGCATAGCCAATGTCATGGGTGCTGTTTGGTTTTGCCATCTTTATTCCAGTAGATGTCCCCGGAAACAGTAATTTTTTTTTCTGGAAACTATGTTTTTGATAAATTTAGATGTACATAAGTTATTTCCTATTATATAAATATTTAAAAATACTTTGATAATTTTTGAGAATCTCATCCTGCTCCTCCTAGATGCTGACCCTCTTTCTAGCCCCTCTCCAACTTTGTATCTTCTTGTTGCTTTGTTGTAGTTGTTGTTTAAAAGTAGCTATTGGGAGTAGAGGCTCTGGTCCAATGTAAACATTTTCACAAATGCTGTCTTTATTTTCTGAAACATTTAATTATTTTATTTATTTATTCATCCTCACCCCAAACACTCCACATGTTGTTTATGAAGACTTTAAAATGATCTATACTTAGATCTTAACAAATGATCAGGGACAGCCAAATAATTTTAACATGTATTAATAAGGACAGGAAATTAGAGATACACCAAAGACCCAAAAGATACCAGGCTCCTGTCAGCAAGCACTTCTTGGCATCAGCAATAGTGTCTAGGTTTGGTGTCTGTAGGTGGGATGGATCCCTAGGTGTGGTGATCTTTGGATGGATTTTCTTCAGTCTCTGCTCCATATTTTTGTCCTTGCATTTCTATAGACAGGAACAATTCTGGGTTAAAAATTTTGATATGGGTCCTGTCTACTTTCAAGTCAAAATATTCTATTATCTTTTCCTCCAAACATCAACATATTGCATTTCTCTTCTTAGATTCATGGCCTTATTCATTCCCACACACATACATGTGTATAAGCACTAAAACTGAGATCTTAATACAAGATAAAATATGCCATGTATAGTTTAGAGGTTTAGTTATCTTAATATAATAATTCTTGATTCCTCTGTTTTCTATATGTTCAAATAAAATTCTGTTGGGCATAAGCACATTTTACTCTCTATTCCCATGCCAATGAATATCTGGGCCAATTCCATTTCCTTTGTATTATGGCAGAGATTCCCTTCTATATCCCAGGCAGGCCTTTTACTCCCTCACTTCCTATTCCAAATTCTCAGATATAGTAATACACACCCATAAAGGTTTATTTTCTTCATTTTATCTATTATATTATATTATATCATATTATTTTGAGATATTTTCATTTAATTTCATTCAAACAATGAATGAATGATAAAGTAGTTGCATAAATGTGATTTAAGCCTTTAGCACTTTTTCATAAATTGTGGTTTATTCTACATGTTGGAAATGACTTTCAGGCATGTAAAGATTTTTCCTGTGTATTAAAACTATGTTGTCTTACTCACTTTTCTATTGCTGTGAAGAGTCATCGTGACCAAGGTGACTTAAGAAAGAAGGTATTTGATAATGGGCAGCTTGCATACAGTTTCAGGGGTGAGTCCCTGCTTGACCTGTTTGGGAGTATGGTGTCAGCCAGGCCGACATGGCAATGGAGCAGTAGCTAAGAGTTTATGTCTGGTCAGGGAGTTGAAGGTAGAGAGAATGACTTGGTCTAGTGTGGGATTTGGAATCTCAAACCCCAGTCCTCACGGTACATCAAGGATACACCTCTTAATGCTTCCTACAGCTGGTTCCTTAAATAAAGACCTAATGTTCAAATGCATTAGCTTAATGGGCTCCTTTTCATGCAAACCACTACAGAGGTGCAATTTATCTTTGACCAGAAGGTTTAGCCACTAACTTCAATCATATGTTCATGGCAAAAACATGTTAGAGAGTTATGCTGGCTATGGTGACAAAGATAATGGTGATGATGACGATGATGTTGATAGTGGTGATGAAGGTGACGGTAGTGGTAATGATGGTGATTATAATTATTCCAATCATGATGGAGAAGTTGCACACTAATAGAAAGCATTTTTTTATACATCCTAATTACCTTTAAATATATTTTGAGGAAAAAAAATACATGGTCATATTTGAGAAATTCTATTACTTAATTCCATTTGTTTTATAAATGAATATAAGAAAAGAATAGCATTCATCAAGTTTAACAATTGTGCTAATTTCTTTTCTGTTCCTGTGATTAAATCATTGTGAGAAAAGCAACTTCCAGAAGGAAGTGCTTATTAGGTACTTAGAGTTCCAGATTCATGAGAGACCATCATCATCTCGGTGGGGAAATGTAGCCTCTTGCAGACATAGTGTTTAAAGTGTTAAGCTAAGAACTCCATCTTAAAGCACAAGCAGGAAGCCAAGAAGGCAGACTGAGAATATCACATGGCTCTTCAAACATTAAAGCTTGCCCCCAGTGACATATTTCTTCCTGTGAGACCATACTTCCTAAACCTACCTAAACAGTACCACCAGGGACCAAACATTCAAAACTCTCAGACTTTGGGAACATCCCACTTAGATCATCAAATTCTGTTCCCGGACACCAGTAAGCTCATGGCTATTTTATACTGTAAAATGCATTTATTCCGACTCCAAAGTCTCTGTAGTCTTTTAGACTCCACCTTATAACAATCCAAAGTCCCTTTGGAGAGCAATTGTAGCTTCTTTTGAGATTAAACAGGAAACTGCATACTTCCAAAATAAAGGCACAGGTTACACATTACAATTCCAAATGGCATTTCAAAGAGGGCATACTGAAGACATTCTGGACCAAAGCAAGAACAAAATTTCACAGGTCATGCTTCTTCTGCTCCATCTCTGATGTTAAAGTACTAGATGGCTGCACCACCCCACTCTTGCTGTCAGCAACCCACATATCTCATCATGTAAAGCTTCCTTGGCTGATATCCCATGGCTCCATCATCTACCAATATATCCATGGCAACCCGGACTTCCCTTTCACAGCTTCAGAAACAGCTTCGGGAGGCCTTCACACATGACTGCCCTGTTATGCACTTTACCTCATTCAGTTCTCTAAAGTGACAGAGGATTCCATGACTCCATAATCTGCCTATTTTTCATGACTCTGAAGCCAGCATTTTGTGGAAAAACCATTATATATTTGAAGTATGTAATTCTACCTACTTATTAATTTAACAGGAATTTACAATTAGGTGATTGCCTTAAGTCTCTGAAGAGACTTGGCCTTTAAATAGCACTGAGGTGAGAGACTACAAGGACTCTGGCATCAAACAAAATATATTTTTTATCACAATAGATCTAAGATTGTGAGAAGAAAGAGGTTGGTTTTGATGAGATGCTCTTATCTCAGACATATGAATACTGGATTCCTAGTTGGCAGTGCCTGTTAGTGAGTTTTGGAGTGGATTTGACATTTGTAGGTAAATTTTTGGCCCCTTGAATAATTTTGCAAAAGCTTTCATTTGCTGTTTATTTCTTTGGAGCAAAAAGTTCCTGAGGACTTTTACTTTCAGACCTTAGAAGTTTGGTTGGATGGTTTTGCCCTCAGGGTACCCTTCCCGTTGTTCCAAAGCAAATCAAGCCTCCTCAGTGGCTCTTGATTTCTCTCAGTACAAGCCTTGGCCTCCACATTGTTTAGTTTGGTTTTGTTTTTCCCTCTTCAAACTGTCTACTTCTTTCTGCACATTTGATCATTTTCATGGTAGATACGCATGATAGTGATTGCTAATAACTACAAGGCATAATCAATATAAAATTATTTTACAATTTCCTGTGCCAAGAAATTTAGACCATTACTTTTTAGATTAAGCCTCAGGAAAATGCTTAGGACAAGCACAAAAAGAAATAAGACTTTTGCCAAAATATAACCACAGTGTTTTCTAATCTAGTTGCTAATATTGTTCTCCTTGGAACCTCACTGACCTGGGTATCCAAGATCTTCTAAGATGCCCCATTAATTTCTGCTTAAAACATTCAAACAGTATTCTAGACCAAAGTCCCAAAGTCATCTAGATTCCTTCAAAGACTACTTATCAACTTCTTCATGAAGTAGCCCACTCCCTGGTACCAAATTATGTTTAAAAATTTTTTCTATTTAGAGAAGACACCATAACCTAGTGGTTTATTTGAGGGTAGTGAGCCAAAGAGATAAGAGTCCATCATCATTAGATGAAGATACTAGGGTAACAGGAAAACTTGGTGACTGAAGTTGAAAGCTGGCTATGTACATCTAAACTCTGGAGACTTAGTGTTGAAATGCTCAACAATGGGGAATGTATCATTCAGTCCAGCCAAACAAACAAAATGTATTGCAAAATCTGTCAAGAAAATGCTGAGAAATGGATTTGTTCTTCATATACCTTTTTAAATCAAACACAGAAATCCCACAAGGAATTAATATAGAATTGCTATTACTTTCATTTATACCTTGGACCTTGATAAGATTCTTATAATAATCTGTGAGAAAGAAAACTAATTCCAACTCAGGAAAACAACTCAGTGTCTAAAATTTGCAAATAGCCAAGGGTTAGGACAAGTAAGAAATTCTTAGTGGGTGTATACATGAGTAGTGTATTTTCAAGTGGCCAAGAAGTGAAAAGATGCTGGTAAAATACCTCCTAAGATCTTTCCTCTTCCCATGAAGAATTGGAAGAATATCGTTTCCTCTTCCTTTCTAAGACAGCCCATGGTTCCAAGCACCTAACCATACTTTGCCAAGTCCAAATTGGTTTCTATACTTTTGGAACCCCTCTTTACCATCTTTCTCCATCTGCACTCTGAAAAAATGCCCTCACTATCTAAAATAATCTCTGTATTTTTTTATCTTAAAAATTATTAAACCAAAAATATACAGGTCATGAAGACACCCTTTTTTAAAAAAATATTTCAAAGAGTGGTATATTTACATAATTTTCATCGTTCCCTCTCCCCTTGTAACTCTTCCTGTGTTTCCTTTATTTATTATCAAGTTTATAAATTTGTAATTATATATAAATATGTATGCATGTATAAATACAAATTGATTTATCCAGTTAATGTTGTTCATATGCATTTAGAGCTAACAATACGTGATTAGATAACTTATCAAGGGCTCACTCCGGATTAATACTGATTCACCCTCTTTCTTCAGGTATTTGTTGTCTGTAGCTCTTCATCTTAGTATGGAGTCGTGCAACACCTCTTATTTACCTTCTGGGTATTCATGTATACTAAAACACTTTCCTTTTTCTATTTTTAGTGAGGCAGCTATGGTGATCCAAGAACAATGGTGTAGTTACATTGCATGCAAAGAGATTAATTGCTCTGCAAAAATGCATCCAACCACAACAGAACCCTTGCACGATCCCTTCCTCAATAACCAGACTACTTCCAATGAAGAACAAAGGAAAACTAAGAATACCCAAGAAGAGAAAGAGAAAGCTGCTCTTCATATTCAGGTTAATTCAAACTTTTTATAGCAGAGTTAGTCATTTTAGTGAAATCTAGTTGACCTAAATGATAGCTATTCTAGAATTATATTTCAATATTCTAAAAAAATTTTAAGTTCTTCAAATGTCTGCTTTAATTAAAAACTTAAAAGTCAAGAAGTGAAAGTGAAAGGAGAAATTCTGGGATTTAAAGGCTAGACCCAGTGGGCCTAGGGTCTAGAAAAACGGCAGAGAAGAATAGGGTAAGGGAGACCCAATCACAAGAATATACTCATCAAAATGCCAGGACAAATGCTGCATTGTGTTCAAATTGGCAAAATAAATAAATAAATGTGAAAAATACTTGTCCAAGACCAGATTTCAAAATGAATTTTAGCTTGATTACCTTTTTATCTTATTTATATATTTAATGAAGCTTTTTTATGTTTGTACTATATAGCTCATCTTTTAAAATGAAAGTAACCGAAAAGTCAATCAATGTTCTTTTAACTTTAAATGATCTTGAAGATTTATATTTTAATTCTATGTATATGAGTGCTCTATTGGGCATGTGCAAGAAGAGGGGCATCAAATGCAATTATAAGATGGTTGTGAGCCAAATACCATGTCATTGCTGGGAACTGAACTCATAACTTCAAGAAATTAAGAGCACTGGTTGTTCTTTCTAAAAAATAAGTTTCTGCTAAGGGCTAAGCTGCACAATGACTAGAAACAGGGTTGTACAATAATATACTATTTACTATTTACTATTTACCAGAAAGAGTAAATATACAGTCTCAGGGTTCTCAGTGTGATCGATTATTCTTCAACATAAGATTATTATGATGCATGAATTTGCACTTATTATTATATGTACATTATATAATTTAATATATAGCAATTAGCATAATTTTATTTTTGTTTGTGGGTACAGATAGGATAACCATGATCTGTATTCCCATGGAATACAAACCTCCACTGTCTTATGAAGTCACCAGTGGGTACAATATGACTGAAGTCATTGTCACACCCCCTCTCTTGCTCTACCTATATAAAACAGTCCACTGGTGGGCGTAATGTCTGTTAACTTATTTCTCCATCTTGGCTTGGCTGTTGGTTGGCCCATTTATAGGAATACCCAGTGATATCACAATAGTTGTTAAGACCTTGTGATTACAGTGGTACTAGATTGCCCAGAGGGCATTTTTCAACCCTTTTCTGTTGATCTTAGGCTTTTGTAGTCTTTCTACATACTCTTCGGCATTATGCCTTGACCCTTGAAGGAATGGTACATATAAATTAAGTACGTACACTCAGACATCACTCATTCTGAGACCCTTATTCATCCATAAGTCTCTGCATTCATTGCAGTGCACTGGGGAGAGATGCTTCTCTGACTAGTCTATGCCAATATTTTCTAGGGGAATAAACATATTAAAGTGATTTCATGCTATGTTAATCTTATTGAACAACAGAGTTCACTTTGAACTTGGTGTTAATTGGCCAAACCCTTAAGCTGAATTTGAAATCCTCAGGTTAGGTAAAAGACATACTAGCAAAAAGGAAAGATATGTTTTCAAAAAGTAAGTGAGAATATAGTCCCCTTTGCACCCTCAGACATTCTACCTGCCTTTCCCGAAAATGAAGGTCTGAGAATGGAACCTGAAGGGTTTGTCGCTATTGTATTTTGAGATAAAGTAATGATATTGGCTTCAACCTCAATATGTTGACAAAGCTAGCTTTAAATTCTGGGTGTGCATGTAATAGACTTCCAGTTATGGGGATACATGAAAATCCCACCACAGTCATCTCTACTTTAATTGTTACTACTTCTTTTTTGAGAATTAATGTTTATTTTATTAATTTTAGCTTATTTTGCTATCAATATTTGTTGATTTTTTTAAATTCTAAGGTTATGTTGGGAGAAGTTAAGTTATATCTGTTGCTGGTGAGATATGATAGAAACAACTTTTTTTCATCTAGAGACAGTAGGACAGGAAACGGAAGTGGTAGAACAGACAGCACTTGAGAAGAATGCCACAGGTTAATAAGAATAGTTCAATGTCCACATTTAAATGGGCATGATGGATGGGTAAAGGAGTTGAATTAGAGAGAGCTAGTGATCCTAACAGTGTCCCAGACCAGAAAGTAAGCCTCCTATCCCTGTAGTCAGGGAGATCCATAGGTTCTGAAGTAAAAATGGAAATGAAGAAAGGCTGAAGTTTCTATCCTTCAAAAACTACCTTTTTCAACTGTAAGTCTCTGCCTTCGTGGCTGAATCAAGTTAGAAAACCTTCACTACCCTCTGTCCGAGCAAACTGGGGAGTCATGATAAAGAGGCTTAAGGACTTGACTCTTCATTTGTTAAACTCCCATAGCTACAGACACAGTAGTGACATTTTGAGGGAAGGTCAGGACTGTATGCCTATATCAACCTTCTCAAAGTTCTTCATACAGCCATATTTGCTGACAGTGTTATCAGTAATAGCCAGTTTAGCACCGATTCTATTTGTCCAGAAAGTCCCAGGCAATGCAGGACTTTCTGTATGTTTGAATGTGTCTTGA
Source organism: Micromys minutus (assembly GCF_963924665.1). Lineage (NCBI taxonomy): Eukaryota > Metazoa > Chordata > Mammalia > Rodentia > Muridae > Micromys > Micromys minutus. The sequence continues at coordinate 29,429,753 of NC_137957.1, forward strand.
ATAAATATTTGCCATTTTAATTTCAGTATGAGCTAGCTATGAGATGAGAGTGCAAGGATGCATGTTGAGTCTTTAGATATTCTCGTTCTAAAATGAAATTGTCTGAAATTTCTTTCCCGCCCCTGACCACTATTATACTATATCATTTTTAGACTTTCTGTTGTATTTGTTTTGTCTATTTTCAGTTCCTACCACTATTAAAATAGAAAGTCAAGTCATTTAGGCTTGTTTGCATGGTTTAGGCTCTACCATCTGTAAGAGATGTGAGAGACATTTAAGGAATTTCAAAATCAGTGGTTTTTGCTGTCCCATATTTATGTATGGTGAACCACATGACAGAATACTGATCCTTTATACCACTGATTCATGGTTATTTTGAAACTACATGTAGGCCTTAACACTTTTTAATTTATTCAACTATTTATCCATATATATACATGTATATATATGTATATATATATATGCATCTCATCTATTTTTCTCTCTGTGCCCCTTTCTCAAAGTCATAGAATAGAATGTGCATGCTTTATATTTGAGTAACTGGAAAGCTTCAGATAAGCTTTGATTGGAGGTTGCTCTAAAGAAAGGTAGTGTGAAGAAGTACAGAAATGGAGAGAAAGCGACTGGGAGAAAGGTAGTATGGATTGGTCTAGTGTTGGAGCATGATGTCTGATAGTTTGCAAAACATAGGGAGCATTCTTCAGTGAGTCCTACATCTGAATGAAAGGAAGCCATAGGTCTACTGACAGCTCTCAATTGTTCTGGCCAATTGCTTAGGTTTTGATTCAGCTTCCTGCTATCTGGTTTCTGAGAGTGGTTGTTGCAGAAATGGGTTATATCACTCTCTAACCACTTTGTATGTTCTAATTCTCAGAATAGCAAAAATAATAATAACATGAATGTTATAAAACTCTCCTAAAATAATTTTTACAGTCAAATTTGTCTTTGTGGTGTGTTTTTAGGTTACAATAAAATAAATACATTTTAAAAATCACCTTAATAACTTTTAGAGTTACACACAGAATTTGAATTATCTTTTCATTTTCTAATTGATTTCTGTTGGATGATATATATTTTTTCAGTTTTTAACAATTAATGTGAGCATGCATATAATTTCAAACTTATATATAATTAACAAAAGTGGATTACTTACAGAATTAAAGTTTTTTATTATTAATTTTAAGACATGGCCTGGTACTCACATGTAAACTAGGCTAGAAAATTCAAGCTTCTGCTGATGTGTCATTTAACAATTATATAAAATTCATTCTCCAGCTTTATATGAACATCATCTATTCCTAGAACTTTATTGTACCTGGGGCATAAGCTAAGGAGCTTCTCTATACCAGGATTATTAAAGTACTTGATTATTTTCAGTTCCATTATTCTTGGCTGAGTTAATTTTCTTACTGAAACTAATTTATTTGGGGGCCACGATACCATCTCCCTAACATGGCCATTTAAATACACTGGGATTTTTCTAAATGAGCTTAGACTTACTTTAAACATAACAATTTGAAAATGAGCAAAATTGACCTTTTAAATATGTCTTTCTTCTGGGTTCAGAATGGGTCCTGGAGGAATTGTCAGATAATTGATTGGTTGACCTACATGTGCAGTAGAGGGAGGGTTAAGGATTCTTCTATGCTTACCACAAAGGAAGTCTCAAGAGATTTGGACACATGAGGTTATTTAATTTATCTTGCAGTTTTACATGTCACATAAAGTTCAAAAAACAGATTATTGAGCCATTAAACTAAGTTCTAAGATGTTTTATCTTCCTAATGGGATAACATAGAGAATCTGGTTTAGGGTTTGATCTGTAACCCTGCATAACATACTTCACATTTTTGTCCAGGCGGTTTGGAAGGGCTTTATTTTACGAAAGAAACTGGTGACCGCCCTAGAGGCTATCAAGAATGAAGAATCTGGAGAAGAATACGAAGAAATAAATTTAGAGGACTTTGAATTTGATGAGGTAAGTGCCAACTGCATCAAAAAAATATTGCTCTAGTAATATTTTGCTAGACCTTTTAAAAACTAATCCTCAGCTGGTTGCTGCAGATGTCGTAGATAATCATGATCTTTGAAGACACCCTGACTATTTTGTGTAGTCTGACCCATACTCTAAGGTGGCTATTAATATTATTAGGTGCCACTGTTACTTTCTACCTTTTGCTTAATCTGTCCTCCTAAATTTTCCAGTCTATAATGGGGCAATGGAATGGCTACAAGACATTTTGTCTGCTTGGACCAGACTCTGTGAAGCTTAGGGCCTTACTTATCCACACAACAAAAATTCTGAGAGAAAGTATTGATAGAATACTATCATGTATTTGACCTTAATCAAATTTGCACCTGTCCTAATAAAGCTCAACTTTTAGTCTGAGACTTGGTAATCTAGGAAATGAAAATAGCAAATACCTGGTAACATTTCCTTCATGTTCCTTAAATGGAATAATTCCTCAACTCTTTGTATTTCATGATTATGATATCTTAAGCAATATAAAACTACCCACTCATATGTGCTATGAAAATATAAAGTCTAAAATTCCAGAAATTAGTAAAGAGTGTATCAGTTGTACATAATTCTATAGAGTGTTATGATCTCTACAACCATCAGTCTCCTTGCTACCTGGAATGGAGATTACCTGCTTTGCCGTGGGTGCTATACTAGCTACTACATGTGCTACACCTCCTCGGAAGCTACTTCACACTGTATTATTTATTAGGCTAAACGACGCATAACTATAATGATTGTATTTAAAGTAGGCTTATTTCATAGCTGTAATTAGAAGTGCAAAATTCATTGTACTGGTCATTTTATTATATTAAGACTGTTTGTCCTGATTTTTATTCAATATTGTATTAATCTTTTTACAATCAATTAATGAATTAAACTTTACCAAAGATGATATATGTATGAGAAACTAGTAAATATAGAGCTTGATGTTGACCCTGCTTTCATGTTTCTAGTGATACATGGAAGGGTCTCTGATTCTGTCTCTACTCAACCACCCCATCAGTTAATTGCAGTTACATGATTGACTTTGAACATAGTAACATATTTGGAGAATTACTTATTCTTCATGGAAAAAGCATTTTTCTAAAGATAAATGTCCAGCTATTGTGAAAATAAGTGAATTGCTTTACTAAGCACATTAAGAGCTCAGTTGTAAAAAAGAGTTTAGTTACCATTGTAAATTTCTGTCTGCTGGACTTCAAAAATCATTTACACAATTTGTGAAGATGAGTGAATTGGAACTTTTGTTTTTTTTTAACAACTTTATTTTACAAAACAAAGATAAATGTACAGATTTTAAGCATTGTTTGCATAAAATTATACAATACATTTTTGTCAGTACTTTTTTCAGATTTTTAAAATAATTTTTACATAAAACTGTATGAATATATTTTTTAGTCAGTACTTGATTTTTTTAAAGGTTTGATAGTATGCATTGAAAACTTAATAGTTTCAATAAGCATAAAGTACATGTAAAACAAAATGTAACATGGAAATATTCAAAGTTTTCTTGTTGTATAGAGATTTTTTTGTTTTGTTTTGTTTTCTTTATTTCTTGGACTTCATACAGACTGTGAGTTGTTTCTGGCGCAGTGCAAGCCTCTGGGTTTTAGCATCCCACTATCAGTGACTGCATATTATGTCTGTTCTTTTGTGACTGGGTTATCTCACTCAGAATGATATTCTCTAGATGCAGCCATTTTCTTAAGAATTTGGTCAAGTCATTGTTTCTGGTGGCTGAGTAGTATTCCATTGTGTAAATGTACCACAATTTTTGTATCCATTCATCTTCTGAAGGACATCTGGGTTCTTTCCAGCTTCTGGCTATTATAAATAGAGCCGCTATGAACATTATGGTGCATATATCTTTGTTGTGTACTAAGGTGTCTCTGGGGTATATGCGCAGAAGTGTAATAGCTGGGTCTTCAGGTAGTATTATGTCAAATTTTCTGAGGTATCGCCAGACTGATTTCCAGAGTGGTTGTATTAGTTTGCAACCCCACCAACAGTGGAGAAGGGTTCCTCTTTCTCCACAACCTCGCCAGCATCTGTTGTCATCTGAGTTTTGGATCCTGGCCAATCTGACTGGTGTGAGGTGGAATCATAGGGTTGTTTTGATTTGCATTTCCCTGATGGCTAAGGATGTCTAGCACTTCCTCAGATATTTCTCAGCCATTCGATATTCCTCAACTGAGAATGTTTTGTTTAGCTCTGTACCCCATTTTTAAATAGGGTTATTTGATTCTCTGGTGTCTAGCTTTTTGAGTTCTTTGTATACCTTAGATATTAGGCCTCTATCTGATGTGGAGTTGGTAAAAATCTTTTCCCATTCTGTTGGCTGCCGTTTTGTTTTCTTGACAATGTCCTTCACCTTACAGAAACTTTGCAATCTCATTAAGTCCCATTTGTTAATCTTTGTCCTTAGAGCTTGAGCCATTGGTGTTTTGTTTAGAAAATTTTCTCCTGTGCCTATATGTTCTAAAGTTTTCCCTACTTTCTAATCTAATAGTTTCAGTGTATCTGGTTTAATGTGGAGATCTTTGATTCACTTACACTTGAGCTTTGTACAAGGAGATAAGAAAGGGTCTATTTTCATTCTTTTGCATGTTGAGTGCCAGTTGGACCAGCACCATTTGTTGAATAGGCTGTCCTTTTTCCATTGAATGTTTACGGCTCCTTTGTCAAAAATCAGGTGACCATATATGTGAGGGCTCATTTCTGGATCTTCTATTCTATTCCATTGATCCACATGCCTATTTCTGTACCAGTACCATGCAGTTTTCAGCACAATTGCCTTGTAATATAACTTGAGGTCAGGGAAATTCCCACAGATGTTTTCTTGTTGTTGTGGATGGATTTCGCTATTCTAGGTCTTTTGTTGTTCCATATGAAATTGCACATTGATCTTTCCAATTCCATGAAGAACTGTGTTGGAATTTTGATGGGGATTGCGTTGAATCTGTAGATTGCTTTTGGTAGGATGACCATTCTTAAAATGTTGATCCTTCCAATCCATGAGCATGGGAGATCTTTCCATTTTCTGAGATCCTCCTCAATTTCCTTCTTTAGAGGTTTGAAGTTCTTGTCGTACAGGTCCTTCACTTGCTTAGTTAGAGTCACACCAAGGTATTTCATACTTTGTTTTCAATCAATCAAATATATTAACAATAATTCTAAACAGAAAATACTACTTGAAGATGTCTTGTATTTATGAGATACCAGGTTCAATTCTATTATCAGAGTGCCAACAGAAAGATACAAACTTTTTGAGGTATCTACATTGGAAACCAAGTATGAAGCTGTTTTTTTTTTTTTTTTTTTTTGTTCTTTTGTGTAGTTTGGTTACATTTATTCCTAGGTTTTTGGTATTTTCATGTTAAAGGAATTTCCATAAGTTTTATTCATTTTCACATATTAATAATTTATTCAGATATTTGGCGCTCTCTGTTGACCTGTGAGAGCACTGCACTCGTGTGCACAAACCAAGGAACATACAAATACATACACGTATTTAGAAAACAGAGAGAAGAAAATGATATTCATATTTTGCAAGCAATTAAACTGCTACTATTTTTCACCCCTCCCCATCTCTCTCTCTCTCTCTCTCTCTCTCTCTCTCTCTCTCTCTCTCTCTCTCTGTGTGTGTGTGTGTGTGTGTGTGTAGCAGTATGTGGTTGTGGGCACATGTACAGAACAGAGGAAAATGTCAGCTCTTGTAGCTGACACCCTGTGTAGCTCACCAACATAAATTTTAGACAGGATTTGTGATTGAATCTGGAGCTTACTTATGGGAAAGGATGACTGACAGATCCCCATGGAATATTCTGCAGCCCCTAATACACAGTGAGATCACAACAGTGTTCCACAGTAGGAGTCTGACTTAGGTGCTGGGGCTCATGTTCTCATTCGTGTTTATACAACATTTCTGTTACTGACTGAACCATCTCCCAGCAAGGACTTTTGTGAAAATACTGATGCCTTACAATAGTTTTCTTCTGTTTTAAAATAATCTTCTGTCCTACTAGAGATCTGTGCTAAAATGTTTTGTGATTGTGGGTATTTTAAAACAGCGTTTAGCTTTTGTATGACACTCCAGGCCTCAGTGTGACTCCTTGGTTAGAGCACGAATATCTAATGAAATCACTGTATCACGGAACCATTCCTATACACGTTCTCCTTTTATGCTAGTTTCTCTGCATAACTGCCTGTCTTAGGAATATTTTCATTTATCCCTGTTCTGTCTGTTCTACGCTCAGTTTTTTAAACTTTTCTGTGACACCTTCTTTTATAACTCTCAAATCTTTTTGCTTTTCTTCTTTTTCTTTTATCCTTTGCTTTTTACTTGTTCTATGGCCTTGTATGAACCCTTTGTTTCTTCTTTAATAACCCTGTGATTACCTTTCTTTGTTTGACTGGCTCTCCCTAACATAAATTCTAGTTTTGGTGAAATTCGACAGTTGTCAATTTCTTCTAAGTTTGCTTTTGTTTTTACAGTTGTTTCATAACCTCAAGATAATTGACTTTGAATTTCCTGCTTGATTTAAGGGAAGGCACAGCTTCTCAGACCTGTGGTTCTTGTCTTTCACCAGTTTTGCAAAATTCTTCTACAAATTTGCTTTAAAATTTTGTGTTTTGTTTGTATGTTTGTTTTTTCTTATTTTGGGTTAAAAAGTGGTGAAGAAATATATATGATAGAAATCTAAGTACTTATTCTTTAATATTCTTTTCATGATTTCCCCCTTTAATGGTGGAAGACTCATTTAAATTATATTTATTTTTTAAGTGGCCAATAAAGTGTATTTATTTATTACTTGCAACATAATATTTTAAAATATGCATATATGTATGAATAGTGAAATAACCAAGTTAAGGTAATTCATATATGCATTACTGAAAGAAATGATCATATTTGTAAAGAGAATCTTTTCGTCTTCTTCTCAGAATTCTACCAAGAAGGTAATTATGTTGTTAAATATTAATTGTAGGGTAATGAACTGCACTTTCTTATAAATTAAGTTTTTGCTCATACATGTCTGTGTGACATATGTGTATACATGTTCACATGTGTAGCGGTGAACATTACGTGAATTCAAGTTGGCACCAGTTGTTTACCTCAGTCACTCTCCACTCAAACTGAGGCTAGGATTCAAGTAAATCCCAGACTTGACATTTTGACTATTCTGGCTAATAGCCTGCTCCAACAATTTCTCATCTCCCTTTCATACTTGCTGAGATTATAGACGTGCCATCAAGCTCAGCATTTAAATATGTTCTGAGATTCTGAACACTGAGCCTCAGACCTCCATAGGGAGCACATTTCCCAAACTGTTACTCCTCTGTCCAAACTAAAATGCTGACCCTTTAACCAAAATCTCTTCTCCCCTCTATGGCTCTGTCCTTACAGACTGAGATCATTGTTCTCCTCTACCTCCATGACTCAACTCATTTAAATTCCATATAGCTGAGTACAATGACATAGGGTTTTTTGTTTGTTCATTTGATTATTTTTGATGCTCAGTGCCCTCCAGATTTATCTTCATTGTTACAAGTGACTTTCTATCATTTCTATTGACTGAATACCATCCTATTTATGGACACCACATTTTGCTTGTACACTTACTAATGGATACTTAAGTAGATTACATATCATAACTATTACACCTAGTCCTGTAGTAAACATGATGCCCATGTGTTGCTTTAACACACTGATTTTATTTTGTTTGGATGCATATAAATTAGAAACATTGTTGGGTCAGTTAATCTATTTTTCAGTTCAATTTTTAGTTTTACAGAGATTTTTATGCTGTTTCTTAATATGAATGATAGTAATTTATGTTCCCTCCAATAATGTAAGAGATCTTATTCTTCACAAATTATTGTACCATTGTTATCCTATGCCTTTTTATTACTAGCCATCTTTTCTGCATGCAGGACCATGTCACTATTCTTGTTTATGCACATTTTTCTAAAAATTATGCTGTTGAGCGTTTTCCCCAGAACTGTGTTGTCCATTTGAGTGTGCACTTTTGAAGAGCATCTGCTCAGACCTTTTGTTTGCTTTCTTTTAAATCTACCCACACATTTTTCATTTGTAGGCCTAAAGTCTTGTTGGTTTGGTTTTTCAAGGGCTAAGTACTGATCTTCAGATCTTATACATCCTAGATAAACTCTACATACATATTCCTGGGGGAACTGTTGTGAATTTCTTTTACATCTTAACTAGGAACTCCTTTACCAGATGTGTAGTTTGCAGATTGTTTTATTTTATTTTTGGTTCCTGAGACAGGATTTTTCCATGTAGTACTTGTTGTCCTGTAAGTCAGTCTGTAGACCAGGATGACGTCTAATGAGATATCTGCCTGCCTCTGCCTCATGAAGCCTGGGGTTCTAGTCCAGCACCATCACTACCTGCCTACAGATATTTTCTGCAATGTGGACTTTTTTACTTTGTTATTTTCTGAGCTGTTTATAACCATTTATTTCAATGCAATCCAGTTTGCCTCCCTTTTCTTCTGTTGACTATGATTTTTGTATTGTATGTAAAAAAAATTTACTGCCAATTTCAGTGTTAAAGCATAGCCCTAGTTTTTATCCAGATGTTTACTTTTAGCCTATCATGTATTTCTCTAATAATATTTCCTACTTTATCTAATCATTTTGGCACACTTGTTGAATTTATAACTTAATTTATGCTATTACTCACTTAAAACTGTATGGTTTGATTGTTTTATTATTAATTTTGGTTTTTGACAATATGATATATGTATGTAATGGAATACTTTCTCTTTATACCTTTCTGATAATAATACCATTGATATGAGCATATCTAACACATATGTAGATGCTGGGGTTCCAAATCAAGCCCTCACACTAAACATTGGGCCAACAGAGCCATTTCTCCAACTCCTTAAGGAAACACATAATATAAAGCAAGTACTCATTAGGAAACTATTGCAGCCTTCTTTTGATTATCTTTACTTTCTTCCCACTGTCATTATTTTAAATTCTCCTTACAACTTTAGAGCATGTAGTCAAATAACCAGAAGTTTCCATTATTTTTAACATTTCTTAAAATTTCCCATGTACAAATATATGACCGGTTCGACTAAAATTTTCTTCTTTTACTTATGTAAATAATAGATATAATTATATTTTGAATCAAATTCTGCATTGTAAATATATATCACAATATAGTCATATAGAACCAAATCAAACTTAATCTCTTTTAAGCAGGAATTGCCAAATGCTTATACCATGACAGACGCCATGCTTAGTGCCAGGATAGCTACACGAAGAAACAACATGACCACAAGTTCATGGCTTGTTAGAAATGCGTTTCAATATTCCTTTTGCAATTATCAAAAGGAAATAAGTATAAAACTAGCTTGACCAGGTACCTGGGATCAGATACCTATGTCAGTCTACTATGATTTTATGCCTTAAATACCATGCTGTACAGCACTTGGTAAACTTCTCACCAACACCTATTTTTTTGTTTTATTAAATATACTTTACTAAATTTAATAAGTGTTAAGAATGTTGAGGCATATGACGTTTCTCACATATAAAATAACAAGTTATGTTAGAATACTTTCTGGATGCTTGTGGGAGAATTAAGATTTCCAGTCAAAAGTAAACTACATTTCATGCAGCAAGAACTTCATGTGTTTAACCATTTTCTCTACGTAGAACTTCCCTGTAGGACATCTGAAGAACACTCTCCAACTAATCCTGACATGAAAAATCTATATTCTTTTATACCCCAGAAGATAATTATTATGTTGTACAGCAAATAACCTGTTTTCCACCCCAAAGTAATAGCACCAATATTCTCTAGTTTATTATGAACATCAAAAGTTACTATAAAATATTTAGAAGAGAATAATTGCCCAAAAATATCTATACTTTAGTTCTACAGAGGCAGAATTTCTCACAGTGCACTCCTATGGCCACTGAATATTCTGACTCACAGGGTTGGTGCAGAGTTCATGTAATTTGTCTCACAGTGTATTTAACTGAGGTCTTGTCGTTAGTCTAAATTTTGTCCTGGAATACTCATCAGTAAGTTGATCATCAGATGCTTTTGCTAGTTCAGTAGATTCACATGGAAGCATTTTTAGTTATTTATTTATTTTGAAAGGGTAAGTGCAAGCTAGTTTAACAAACAGAGGTCACTGCCCTTTCTCCCGTCTCCCAGGATCTAAGGCGTGGTTGTCTAAGGCAGTAGATGATTACCTTCCAGTCCCCTGCTCAAATTCATTACACCCCACTTCAGTCATATGAGAAGAAACATACTATTCCTGGACTCTAATCGCTGTAACAAGGCCATCAATACTGCTGTAGTGAGAGCTACTATTGGATTCGTGCTCTAGAGAGAGGTGCTTTTGAAATATTGCTATGGGGAATATGAGAAAGAGAGCACTGCTCTAAACTGAGCAGCGAGAGAGAGAACTACTAAAGTTGGTAGTGCTCTGGAATACTGATGTAGAACAGGCGCTGTAAAGCACACTTCTATACAGTGTCTACTGGAGTATCGCTCTCCAGGATACTGCTGCTGGAGCATCTAGCAATAGCTCTAGAAAGGAGTTCTATAGAGAGAGCTACATGAGGGAGAACATCTGTATAGAAGACTGGTGTTGAGTACTGCCACTGGAGTACTGCTACAGACAGAACAGATATAGAGAATGTTATTATAGGAGTACCACTAGAGAGAGAGCTGCCATAAAGGGCACTCCTGGTCTAGAACACCCACTGTAGTACTCCTGTAGAGAGCAGTGCTATAGAGTAGGGGGCGGAGCTAGACTTCCAGAGGACAGGGGAAAAAAATGAGATGATTTGACAGGTGCTATAAAAGGCATTCTTTAACATTACAAGACTTGTGTATGCCAGATTGACAGCACCAGTTGTCTCATGGTAGTCAGTAGCCAGTCTAAGCCAGTCGTAGCCAGGAGTCAGATGGCACTGTGTCTTTTCCTGGTTTCCATCATCTCATTTTCACGTACTTCATCATTTTGACCATTTCCCTTACAATAATCACGAATTTCATGATAGATGCTCAGCAGCAACCTGTGATCTCCCCCCTCCCTGATAAATATAAATGGAACTCAGAAAAAAAAATAACTTAAGGCTTTGAATCTAAAGCTGGTCAGGAATTTTGCATTAAACTTCAATTCTTTTCTTTGTTTTTAAAGGGCAGTAGTCAGATATTTTATCATCTGTCATGAGACCGAGAAACCACACTGAATGAAGAAGTCAATGGGACTTTACTGGGTTTACATGATTTAGAAAGTTAATATTATCAGCTTCAATATGTTACAAACAGTTTTAATATCTCATTTTCAGAAATATGAACACAAATGCCCTCTCTGTCCCCTCTCTTGTTTCGAACTCTGACAGCCATCAGTTCTTTCCTCTCATTGGTATTTCCCCAGAACCACAGCATTGTTTCTTGGCTGCCATTTTCTTATCTTTCTCAGATATGGGAAAGAAAACTGTTAAAGGTTCCAGGGAGAGTCCTCTTTCTGTACCCTCTCCCTCTATCTCCAATAATGCTTTATTTGGGAGTATTTGACTACTTTGTTTGAAAAAATAAAATTTGTACATTTTCTGTGTACAACATAGTACATCAAACATGTCTTCCTAGTAGAATTGATAGATTAAGTTTATTGTCAAATTCAGTAAGGAGTAAATGTATTGTCATAAGAATGGTTAAAGTTCTCTCAGATGTTTAACAGTTACTTGCTAGAATCACTATATAATTCAAAAGAATTCTTCAACCTATTCCATATTTTCCAACCGCTATTCATAAACTAAATAAAACGGTGCCAGAGATATTTGTGTGTTAATAATTCCTGTGTAATAAGAAATCCCATAGAATATTTAACTGGGTACAGTTGTTACGTTCACATGATACTGGAATACCACAACCTTGATTTGTCTCCTAAGAATAATGCCTTAGTGTGGTGCTCTCCGGCCTACCAGCAGGCACTATCCTGCCTTAGTCTCGCAGTTTTCAGTAGTCATGCAACAGGCAAGGCAACATGAATTTGTGTGAATGTAAAGCTCTGTTAGCAATCACTTACTATATAGTCATTCTAACTTTCAGAGGGTTTGGATACTTTACAGCCTTCAAAATGCTACTAAGTGTCCTGGTGATCCTCATTCATAAAAAATCACAGATTACTCTAAGATACATCAGATAAGATAAGCCAATTAATTAAAATTCAGAGAACTACATCTTAAATGTACACCATTCATATAATTAATAAAACTTTATTGAATAAAGAATAAACTTTGGAATTGTATAAGTAGAACAAACATGATTCAGGATGAAGAGAAAGGTCTTACACTAAAAATTTCACACTTAAAATATAAATTAACTATTTTCCCATTTAAAGAATTGTGTTAGAGTATAATTACATCAGAAATGACATACTATACATTTTTTAAAATCAGTGATATAATTTATCCTTTCTGTTCACCCAAAAGTAAAATTGCTGAGATTTTTAAAATAAAAATTAAAGCAAACCTTAGTTTATATTACAGTACTTAAGGAAAACTGGTTCTAATTATTAAAACAGTGTGTGCTCTTTGAAACAATGTTTAATAGAAAATGTAATTTGCACCACAATGGGCCAAAAGCTGATTTATCTTGGTTACTTATAGACTTAGCTGAGAGTCAGTAATGAATCAATACTTGGAACAGGGCTTGCCTCATGTTTAGAGCAGTCACATATCTGCTCCTCCCTTAACCAAAGTGTGTGGATCAAGGATTATATAAAGTATGCCTTAACCAGAGTTACAGCCTCTCACGATAGCATGTAAAAATTTTCCTAAACACAAAAGACCTGGTGGACTTTGTGAACATTTGTGAGAATTGTACAGTTTAAAGAAAACCTGGTAAAGGCTTGCAAGCACAATGTTGTTCATTCTAATATCGTTACTTGTGCAGGATGCCTTGGAGAAAGACTGGCCAGCTTTAGATCCCACCGGTTTCCCTTCCCAAACACCACCTCTCTCCACCCAGCTGCCCTGGCCAAAGGTAACATGTCATGGAAATTTCTGAGTGTTCCATCTCTGCTGCCTTCTGAAGGTTCTGCTATGCCGTGGTGATTAATAATACAATTTATTGGCTTGAAAAACATGATTACTTCTAGAAGCCTTGACTTCCTCCTCATCCCCAGATGTAATTTTTCATGTAGCTTTTCTTTCATTTACTCTCTGTTTTTTCTTTACTTTGGATTTCTTTCAATGCTTTATTTCACAGTAGCCAGAAAAAAAAAATGATGTGCCTCAGCTGCATGTTTGGCAGCAGACGAAAATTACTGGTTGACAGTACTTTAAAAATGCAGAAATCAACACAGAGAGGCAGCAGCTGAGGATCCTCAGCCTGGGGTCAAGGGACCACAATATCTGTTATTTATTTGATAATCGTTGAAGTTTTTGTTTTCTGAAATTTCTAAAGATCTTTGCAATTAATCATCTTGTATATGTGAACCATATTGAAAAGCAAATTATTTGCTATGTAGCAAATGTATATTTAGGCATGTCCCAGAAATTTTATTTTATTATCATTTTAATTTTGTACTGTTTTCCTTGTAAGTTTGTTCAGGCTAACCCAAGTGAGATAATAATTCAAATACTGGAATTGCTTTATTTCCTTTACATTTATGTATGTTTTTTTTTTTTACACAAGAACTCTCAGTCTTTGAGACATGATGAAACTTCGCCCACTGTACCAGCATGTCCAGCTCAAGCCTGGCTATGCAATGAGAAAGAAAATGTGTTTTCATCAGAGCACACACAGTTAAGTAGCAGGTGAGCTAAGTTACTCAGTTAAGCGGGTATCCACTTAGGAATGGCAAAGACAAAAGTGCACACCCCTCATGGAACTATAAAACTTGATGTACATTGATTTGCTTAGAAGAAGAACATGTTCTGTTAAAATATGAAAATTCTAATGTTAAAAATGTATGGGTTAGATGCATTCAAGCAATGCAAAACTTACATTTTGGTGAAATAATGTAATAATTATACAAACGGAGCTTCAGGGCCTGACAGGTAGAAAGAGGGACTATAATAAAAGCTCCAGAACCACAGTCCTTTCAGCAAAAGGATTGAAATATACTCCATGTAATTGAAACGTAAACATTTTAAATTAATGGCAGACTTTTATTACTTTTCAAGATAAAGCTCCTCTGTAGCTTAGAGTTTATTTCCAAGTTTGAGACAATAACAGCTTGTAGTTTTAAAAGAGCTGATGCACTTCTGTTAACTGTTAAAAACATGCATTTCTGTTAGCAGATCAGACAGCGGGACTTTATCCTGGACACCTGAATCAAAAACAAGTAGAAAGAGTGTACTGCAATCTGAAAAGGAAGAAAAAATCTCAGAAGAGTGGTAAGTTCTCTATTTTGCACTAAAGGAATTAAGACTTGGAAGTACTACGGATATCAGAGGTAGATGTTTTGGGGGATTCAAGAAGTCATTCGTCTTTATTGAACTTACCTTTGAAATAAGTTAATAATCAAAATTACAAATTTATTGTGTGCAATATAGTTCAGGCGTGTACATTTACATACACACCTATGTCTAAATATATTTTAGAAATTTTCAATGTATCTTTTCAATAGGGGCTTTAAGGATATCTCTACAGCTCAACAAATGCTAAAGAGAGCAAAGAAAATGAAATCAAAGAAATTGAGAAAAAAATTGGGTAAGTATTGTCATTTGATCAACATTAGTTGTGATACTTATAACATTTTAAGTCATGTTTTCTATGTTATACTTAATATGAACAGAAATTACTGCACAGGAAATTACATCTAAGACAATAACTACAAAATCCTCGATTATCAATGACAATTAAACTAACACACTGAATGATATATTTTGCCCCTGTATTTTTAAAATATTGTATTTTACATACATGGGCATTGTCTCTTTTGTACTCTGCTGTGTGCTCTGTCAACTCTGTTATAATTTGTCCCTGAGCTGGTACATCATGGAATGTTGATTCAAAAACCATCCGTTCCATGTGCTCATTCCTTTGTGCACTCTTAAAAATCTGGCTAGCCAGTAAACTAAATCCGTCCATTTAGTAGATTAAAATCCAGGGTTGATGTTCATGCATGAAAAGAAACACAATTGATTGTTCTCATGACTTTGAAAATTTTAGTAAAATTTGAAAAGCATCATTTTTTATCCACTTGTGATAATGTTCTGTTTTTCTTTGCGCACTTCTGAGCTACTTGTCCACACTAAATGCAGAGATATCAGGCAAGAAACAGCAAATGGTTATAATTTTATGTTTGTTCAAAATATCACGTTTATCTACACATTGCATTTCCCTTCAATCTTTACAATCTCACATGTTCATGAGCTTGATTTATGGCACCTGATTCTTTTAATGTGCAGTTTCGTTACAAGTAATCAAGGAAAAAAATGTATACTTGTAGCTCAAATATTGCCTGTTTCTTTTTATGTGTATTAAATTCTGAGCTATATACATTCAAAGTTTAAAATCTGAATTAAAATAACAAATACTTGTAATACGCAAAATACTTTTCATATCAGTCAGTAGCTATCGGTAAATTCATGGTACTTGTTTTTAGATCTTAAACATATAATTTTTTTACCCTAGTATGATAGTAGTTATTTTAATTTCCATGTTGCATCCTTTTGAGACAACTGTAATTTTGTATACTGTTTGTCAGATAGAAAACATTGAACATTTAAACATTTTAAAACAAATTTAAGTACATACAATGCTTCCCCTTGTCCATAGCTGTTGTCCACTCATGTCATAAACCCCTGTGAAGGTTATGAGCTGCAAACCAAACCCTGACTCCTTCAGTGAAACAGTAACTCAAAACCCAGACAGTTTGTAGGCTCGGTCTGGGGATGTGGAATAAAATACAATAAATAAGGTTGTTCAAAAAACTTCTTCATTCCTACAGTTTGCTTTTCTATCCTTCTACATGAATTTCAAGAGTAGCTGTTTTAAGAATAATATATACATGGAACTCCTGAGCCAAGTTCAAAGGCAAAATAGGTTGATATCAGACCCCAGTCACAATTACTTAGCTATCTTTGCTAGGTAATCTTTAAAAGAAAATCAAAATCAAAATAGTAGCACCATGTTTTCAATCACCTCCCCTGGAGAGAATTGAGGAAAGATGGCAGTAAAATTTTTATATGATTTTGCCACAGGGAATGCTTTTCTTCCTGCTGTTGTCATCAAAACCTTACCTAAGGGAAGTTTGAGAAAGCTCGGTCAACATATTACATACGTTTCACAGCAAAGGATTCACCAAGCAATATCGGCATAGTTGTAACTTGAGCTTTCTTGCTGTTTTACTTGTTTTGAAGTTGTGATCACACCTAGATGTAATCAAGTAAAAAGCTTTCTTTTGATCCGTCACAAGGGGGCATGATAGGGTCAAAAATGAAAAGGGAAAACCCACACTGAAACTTGTAATTTCATTTTTAACTCAATGCTTTCATTATTAACTTGGTGTTGGTATTTATGTTGACAGCATAAAGTGTCAGGTAAGGTCATGAATGACAATTGTCACTTCTAAAACAGAGATCATCATCAACTGACTGCCAAATCTCAGTAGACTCTTTGCCACAGGTCACATGTTTATTGCTATTTTCAAACATCAATATAACAAAGACACAAAAATCAATGACTTTAAAATCTGAATGCCTAAATGTAGAACTTAATGATGACCCTGATGTGGTTCTCAGTGCTTTTCTTTATACCCTCCTGACAGCAGGCAGATCAGTTAGAATATGAAAGGGTTAAAAACAAAAAGAAAAAGAAAAACTAAAGAGGTCCCTCTTGAATGACTTATTTATACTTTATTTTCTTTATCTTCTATTAAGTTCGTGACAGCTACACTAGTTTCATTTCGGAGTAAACTATTTAAGGACAATTTACTCAGATTGTGACTGGGTTTCTTTTAGAGATTAAATTTTAACCAAACTGTTGCTGCCTTTCCAGTTTTCACAATGATACTGGTGATGTGTCATTCATTTCCTGGAAAATAAACATGATTTAAGGTTTTAGCCGCTGGTATCCTAAAAAAAAAATACTGAAATATGTACATAGGTATCCACATTCTGCTAACTGTGGAAATGTTTACTAGGAGAGTTTGAATGTTAATGGGATGACTAAGCACATCTTACCTGTACAGTTTGCCAACATGAAAATTTAGAGCCACGAGAGGGCAGCATTGTCCACAAAAGTGCTGTAAGATTTGCGATTTCTGTTGGTTGAGAGCGTCAGGATGGACCAGGATCTGTTAATTAAATGGAGCCTACACTATGCTGTATTCTCATCAAGCTGTGATCCTCAAGGAAGCCTAGAGTATGGGAGCATTAAATACCGGTCACATCTGGTCAGGGGAAAACACTTCATATTTTCTGCCTGTATGATTTAAATATTATTATTAGCCAAGGAATATGAATCAAAAATACTTATTTAATGTGAAAATGAAAACATGACAGGGGCAGAAAGTAGTGAGTGATAGAATAAATTGCCAATAGAGGGGAACAAAAAACAAAAAAACCTGCTGGAGAAACTGGTTAATCACAAAGCCCAGGTGTGGAGTAATAATGGAACAAAGCTGTGGTACAAGGTTAGGGAAGTCCCAGTCCTGATGACATCTGCTGGCATAAATTAGTCTGCTTTTTTTTTTTTTTTTTTTTTGGTAAAACGTGAGGCTTCTTTGTGAATATTTAAAAACATATTCACAAGTGGCTTTTCTCTTTTATTTTTTTGTTTTTTTTCTCTTTATGAGAAATAAAGATTTTTTTAATTGAACAACTTTATTTTAAAAAACAAAGATATATGTACAGATTTTAAACATTTTTGCATAAAAGTATATGAATACATTTTTGTCAGTACTTGATTTTTTTAAAGGTTTGATTGTATGCATTAAAATCTTAATAGTTACAATGAGCATAAATTACATGTAAAACAAGATGTAACCTGTAAATAGTCAAAGTTTTCTTGGTGTGTAAAGATTAAGCATAATGGTTTTTCAGTTTCTTTCTTTCTTTTTTTTTTTTTTGGTCTTTGTTTTTCTTGAACTTCATATAGCCTGTGAGTTGTTTCAGGGGTGTTCAGAGCTTTCTGGGGTTAGTAACCCATTATCAGTGACTGCATATTATGTCTATTCTTTTGTGATTAGGTTATCTCACGCAGGATGATATTCTTTAGATGCATCCATTTTCTTAAGAATTTCATAAAGCCATTGTTTCTGATAGCTGAGTAGTACTCCATTGTGTAAATATACCACAATTTTTGTTTCCATTCATCAGGCTCTGCTTTAAAGAGCAGCAGGACCCAAGTGTCCTGCCACCTGAGATTACAGGCCTCTGAAGCAGGTCTGGTTTGTTTCATCTTACTTCTTTCTTGCAAAATATCATTTGCATTGAAAAAACTAAAGAGAAGCAGAAGAGGGAAGAATGGGAAGATGGGGGAGGAACTTTTTGCCTGTCTTGATAGGCAGTGTAACATTTTGTGTGATGTTTTACTTAGTTGGTGTTTTGATCTAGGTTGTTGGTCTTTTACTTAGTAAGTAATTTTTCCCCTTGTAATTGACATCAGCAAGAAAGAGTAGTGACTGGTCCTGTTTTGTGTATCATCTGTCTGTTTGTTCCTCTGCCCTCCCTATAAAAGACATTTTAGAATTGGAGTTATCAGACACTGAGGGAAGTATAAGATTCGGGACTGCCAGGAAGAACACCGTATGTAAGGCGAGACGCCCAAGTCTATTGAAAACATGCAGGGTCAAGAACCCGAGGGTAGCAAGCATATTTGGAAGTAAGACTAGATGAGTGGGCTGGGGAAAGGGAGTGGGTGGCTCGTTTGGATGCCTCACACACTTTAAGAGATCTAAGTGAAGGGATTTGGGGGCATAGATGCTGGCAAGATGTAAGGGCAGAAAGTGTAGAATGCAGACATAGTGGATGTTCCTCCGTATACGTCCAATTTATGCGTGTTGTATGTAAGCATTTGTAATTAAAAACAGGTGAAGTAAAAACAAGTTAGTGCTTTGGAAGGAAGGGTGACTGACAGAAGGATAAAAATGATTCATCAGCTCTTTTAATTCCTGAAAGTATCAAGTATTTGATTTTTGTTCAGTTGGTATTTGCTGGCTTTATTTTTAGTAAAAATGGCTTAAGCCATTTTGTATTATTAAATCATATCATAGAATTAAGAAATGTAGAGCTATTTTTGTATTATTAAGTCATATCCTAGAATTAAGGAAAGTAGAATATTTTGACATACTCATTTAATGCATTTTAAGGGGATCACACATTGTGGGAAAGGCACTTCCAAAATAATACTAAAGGTAATGAGTGTTTGAATGAGAGGGATCAAGAATGACCAATAATGACAAAACCTCAGAAAAATGAGATTTACTTAAGATTCACTTTATTTACCTCAAAAATTCTAGAAATAATAAGAATTTCACTCAAACACTATTTCGTTGTGCTTCCAAAAACAACAATAGAATTTACTCTGAATCGTGAAGCAGTTGAGTCTCTCTACATATTTCTAGAATCCACTAACCTATCTGGCATCTACTTCAACATCAAAGTTATGAAAAAACATTTAAATTTACATATTTACGGCTTTCCTGGTCTTTAGAAATTGCAGCTTTGTGTTTGAGAAGTTAAATTTAAATTAGTACTTGTATATGCTAACAATTATTGGTGCTAATGTGGTTCAAGGGGGCCAAGGTCCACCCCAAATCAAACATAAGTGTTTTTCATGTAATGCTGTCCCCAGAGACATGGTGGATAAAAGAAATGCTGCATTTTTCACTCTGTGGTCTTATGCTAATAACATGACCAAGGAGTTTCTGTGTGAAGACCCTGAAAAGGAAAATGGCCATTGTGTGAATATATTAAAGTGAATCCTAGACTTCAATGAATGGTCTACCATGTTGGCTATGGAATATCTGCCAAGAAGGGCTATATATAGATATAGGGAATAGCGCTATCTAGAGACAGATGTATGTTACAGGAGGCAAAGCTGCAGGGAAAGATCCACTTACCTGTAAAATGAAAGTACTGGACATCAGACATAAAGCTATAGGACTTGGTGTTTGCCTTGCTGGGATCCAGTCTTGTATTAAGTCTAGAATTACTTTGCTATATCACCATTTTCCAAATAATATAAGATAGTAAAAAAAGATGTTTTCATCTTGTGGGTGCTTACACCACTCCTTTCTCAGTCTTTAGGCAAAAACCTCTAAAACTGTAGGACCAAATCATATTTTCACATTCTATAAAACCATTTTTCATGAATAAAAATTATAAGGCTCTATATTCACAATGCGTCTGTTTCTCTGCAATATGCTAGTGAGATTAATACTATTTTTAACTTTAAAATATAGAAAGAATTCATATAACTTCTTTGCTACATAAATTAATTAGTACAACAGAGAGAACCACTTTGCATGTAGAATTGTTTTCTTCTATTACCTGTTTCCTTGATGTCCTGCATTCATCTCTCCTATGTGCTCTCTGTGTAGTTTAGCAAGGAGATAGTGACAGAACTGTCTTGCAATAAACAGCATGACTCCCAACTAAGAAAATTCTACCTGAAAAATGTATGTACATTCAAATATTCACATTTATTACTAATATTCCTGTCATTATAATAAGGAGGATCACTCATCTGATCCTCTGACTACTCTATATTATCAAATTTACATAGGCATCAGCTGTTTCCCAGAGTTGCACGGAGTGTTTCTAATTCAATATAAATGTATGTACTAACAACATAAAGGAAACATATGGTTGTGTTAGAGTAACCTAGAGGTGGTCTTTTTATCTTATTTCCCCTAGAACCTTCTGTGAGACTAGCATTATTCAAAAGAAACAAAAATAAAGTTTCTGTTACAAAGTCATCAAAGAAGACACAGCTCAGAAGAGAAGATTACTTTGAAGGTAAGGTTTAATGAAAGACTCAGAAAGGTAAAGGTCTGTAAAGATAGAAAAATATATTATTAAAATATTTTCAGTCCTATAGAGCACATATGAAAGATGTGTGTGTGTGTGTGTGTGTTAACTAGCTGTGAATAAGAATTAAAAATATTTATCAATCTAAATATTCTACTTACTAGGCAAATATATTAGTATAATTTTTCATTTGTGTTATCTAGATTTAAATATCCTTTATAATTTGTATAAATAAACCTGTAATATTACATCATCAGTTTTAATACTGATATTAAAATTTTCACAGGTGCAAATTATATTAGCTTCAAAAAGTGGGATTAATCACATGCTAAAATGATATTCTAATATACTTATGGTTAGTATGTTCAAATTTTATTAAACAGTAACAATTGTACTTTATTATTTAAAATACATTTGCTCAAACTACATAAATCTGCTAATTAACAAGGAAGACAGTATAGTGAACATATCCCCCACACCCTATATCATCAATGATGAAAGCTGTCTCTGCTTCTTTTAGTACTGAAGGCTTTCCTATCTAGATGATGGGTTGGCTACATTTCTGATTTCAGCATTCCGAAACCTGATAGCCGTGTATTATTAAACAGAACCACGATGTGACTTGCCAGTTTCATATGTGTTGGTAGACCTAATATTTTTACAGTTTATTCTATCAGTACTTTCTGGTAATCATTTATAACGGGGCAAAAGTCATACATTTTTTAATGGAAATTAACTATTGTCTCCCGTGTTTTATGTAATAGATTTAAAACACACACATCATTAATAACCTAATTTAGAAGGGGTTTGTTGTGATTTGCATTTCATTATGATTTGGAAGTGACTTCATTATTATGATATAGAGAGACATATTAAAATGGTATGTCAGAAGACTTGATGTCTGGAGTTTTCTTATAAGTTTTAAACAGTAAGCACACACTTAGAAAGACATGTAAAGTAAGTGTGACTGTTCATTGAGTTTATTGCATGCATATATTGTGACAAGTTTAAAGGTATATAGTATGTGTGTCCATTAAATGTTCTAATATTTACAATTTTTTCATGGTAAGGCAACTTCAACTTGTGCCCACTAAAGGTATCTACTTAATATTGGGACTTCAGGGACAAATCACCTGTTAAGCACAGTGGCTGCCCTGGATTCAACTCCCAGTATCACTTGGACACTTACAATTACCCATGACTCCAGGCCTAGGATATTCAACACCCTCTTCTCTCCTCCTCAAGAACTAGGAACACATGCGATACACAGACATACATGCAAGCAAAAGCATCTATATACCTAAAATTAAAAATATATATAAAACTTCAGATGTTAAGGAATAGTTTAATAGAATTAAATTGAATTTCCTAAATAAGATAAACCTGAACTTTCAAATAAGGTTCTTGTTATAACTTTACTAGTTCACTGATTTTACAAGTAAATAGTAGCAATTGTGATGAAATTAGTATCAACGGGGGAGACAACCTTTCCCTGTTAAATAGAGACATCCCTACTAGAGAGGAGAAATACTTAAAAGAAAAACATTTAATTTACATAACTTGGATATTTAGGGGGGGGAAAAGCTCTATTCAAACATGTTCTCATGTATTCCTCCCCATAATAATTACATGTAAACAGCATGTTGTTCAAACTATGAACCAATATAAAATAAGCAAAGAGATGTTCACAGTAAAGACAGGGAAAGGATGAGAGAGCACTGAGTGTTTGCACATAAGTTTTATAAGCAAAGTTTTATGTGGTGCTGGTTTTAGTTTTTTTCTTTTGTTTTGTTTTGATTTCCTTTTTTTGTTTTGTTTTGTTTTCTTTTACCTCCATGTGAAATGTATTTGTTTTGGAGTTTTATGGATTTTTTGTTGTCCAAAATATTTACAACTTTATTCATTATTTTGAATGAATATTATATACATACAGTTTTCCTAACTGGTGAATAATAACAATTATTATTTTAAGGCTTCTGATTTTAAGGAATCAGCTAGACAATAATCGTTCTACATGAAAGACATTTACATTTAATTTACATGTAAGAAAGGAATTGACAGTTAATATGTTAACATTTGACTTACATTGTTAAGAAGAGTTAAAGATGAGATGCTCATTGTTTTTGCTTTGAAGCCCATATTGTCTTAAGTGCTGCTCTGAACTCAGGCTGCTCCTATATGTACATTCAGTAATGCAGAGGATAGCTTAATATAGCAGGCTGACCAATTGCAGCTGCCCAGTCATTGCTGCATTCTTAAACCAAGTCTTTTGAGATTAAAGCTTGTTTGTTACAGAGTATACAGTATTATAAAATATAATTGTATATTGTTTAGATATGTTTATATGTTGTTTTATAATATATAGTATAAAACTATAATTCTATTAATTTCAGTGTTACATAACCAGCATTACCTCTGGATTTAAGAACTTTAACATTTATTTTCCCTTAAGAAAAAAATGAAATAAAATTAATAGTGGGAATTTGAGACCCCCTCCAATGAGAGAAATCAAAATTAAATTTGCTATAAGTCAGATTAAGAAACTCCATGTGGAATAGTATCTCAGAACTATGGTACGCCAGCACTGTTTTATAATTTTCTGATTTTCCTCAAATTAGATCATAGTATAATTTATCGATTCTATGATTCTAATTTATTTTATACTAACACTGTATGAGTTATAGAAAAACATTCCTTTTCAATTTTACAGTCATGACCATGTAAAATGTCATGAGTATTGTAAATTGTATTAAATGCTTTGATTATTACTATGGTCTCTTTTGTAGATATCAATAGATAGATGAAGATATTCAAATGAAAATTATGGTTACACCTGTGGAATATTGGATATGGAATAAATTACATTAAATAGCGCAAGGTTAAAAACCTTAACTTTTATCAATCCATGTTTATAAAATACCTACTTATATAGTTTGACATGTATGTGAAATGTAAAATACATCTTTACCTTAAACCTAATGAGGGCTAAGTTTGGACCACATCTGGACCCAAGATAACCAAAAGGATAGGTGATTTGTTAGTTATCATTTGGTTGGTCCTATAGGACTGAAGGCCTACAGACTCTAAAACAAACTGTATAGATATATGATGACTTGTTTGTTAGCTCCATTGATTGTTATTTTAGCCCACCTTTGTTATCACAGATAATTCTCACTTGGGTTTAAATTTTTATCTTGCCTTCAAAGTCTCTGAAGACACATTTTGTTTTGTTTCCTTGTAATTGAACTAGTAAAAGTACTGATATCACTCTTTAGTGTTTGTCACTGACCTACGAAAAAAGTGTGTGTGTGTATCACAATTTGTCTTACACAGTTTAAAACTTTGTAAAAATAGCTCATTCAAATGTATCATTTAATTAATTTATGCAGTAATCAAAGCAATTATATTTAAATATTTGTAGAACAAAGTTCTTTCTATGATTTTTTTCAATTTTATTAGATATTCTCTGTATTTACATTTCAAATGTTATATCCTTCCTCCTCTCACTCCTCTCCTCACCCCCCTCTACTTGCTTCCATGAAGGTACTCCCTTTCCCAATCACCCTCTACCACCTCAGTGCCTTGGCTGATAGATGATATTGTTCTTCCCATGAGGGTGCAAACCTTTCAGCTCTGTCAGTCATTTCTCTAGGTCTTTGATTGGGGTCCCCATGTTCAGTCTGATGTTTAGCTGCATGCATCCTCATATGTATCTGTATGACTCTGGCAGAGGGTCTGAGGATACATCCATGTGTGGTTCCTGCCAGTAAACATTTCTTGGCGTCAGGAATACTACTTAGGTTTGGTGGCTGCATATGGGGTGGTTCTCCAGGTGAGGCAGTCTCTGTAGATCTTTTTTTCAATCTCTGCTCCTCTATTTGACCTTGCCTTTCCTTCCCTGATTTTTTCTCCCTTCTAAGAAGTAATGAGGCATCCACATTCTGGCCCTCCTTCTTTGTGAGCTTCGTAAGTTCTGTAGATGGTTTCTTGGGTATTTCAAGCTTTGGGGGTGGGGTTAATATCTGCTTATTAGTATGTGCATACCACGAGTGCTCTTTTGTGACTGGATTACAATACTCAGGATGATAGCTTCATGTTCCATCCATTTGCCTAGAAAATTCATGAACTCATTGTTTTTAATAGCTGAGTAGTGCTCTATTGTGTATATGTACCACAATTTCTGTAACAATTTTTCTGTAGAAGGACATCTGGGTTCTTTCCAGCTTCTGGCTATTATAAGTAAGGCTGCTATGAACATTGTTGAGCATGTGTCCTTGTTAGATGTTGGAGCTTCTTTTGGGTATGTGCCCAGGAGTGGTATTGCTGGGTCCTCAGGTAGTACTATGTCCAATTTTCTGAGGAACCACAGACTGATTTCCAGAGTGGTTGAACCAGTTTACAATTCCAGTAACAGAGGAGGAGTGTTCCTCTTTCTCCACATCCTGGCCAGCATCTACTGTCACCTGAGTTTTTAATCTTAGCCATTCTGAATGTTGTATAATGGAATCTTAGGGTTGATTCAATTTGCATTTTTCTGATGACTAGGGATGTTGAGCATCTCTTTAGGTGTTTCTCAGCCATTCCACATTCCTCAGTTTAGAAGTCTCTATGTAACTCTGTACCCCATTTTTTCATTCTCTAGAATCTAACTTCTTGAGTTTTTCATATATATGGGATACTAGCCTTCTATCAGAAGTAAGATTGGTAAAGATCTTTTCCCAAACTGTTGGTTGACTGTTTTCTCTTTTGACAATATCCTTGGTGTTACAGACACTTTGCAGTTTCATGAGGTGCCATTTGTTCATCTTTGATCTTAGGTAATAAGCCATTGTTGTTATGTTCAGGAAGGTTAACCTTGTGCCTATGTGTTTGTAGCTCTCCCCCTCTTTTGTTCTATTAGTTTCAGTGTTCCTGGTTTTATGTGGAGGGCTTTGATCCACTTGAACTTGAGCTTTGTACAAGGAGCTAAGAAGGGATTGATTTGCATTCTTTTGCATGCACTGCCAGTTGAATCAGCACCATTTGTTGAACAGGATGTTATTTTTCCATTGAATGTTTTTAGCTCCTTTTTCAGATATTAAGTGAACATAGGTGTATGGGTTCATTTCTGGGTCTTCAATTTTGTTCCATCAGTCAACCTTCCTGTCTCTAACCAATATCAGGCAGTTTTTAACACAATAGATCTGTAATACAGCTTGAGGTCAGGGATGGTGATGCATGTAGAAGTTTTTTTCTTGTTGAGAATGGTTTTTGCTATCCTGGGTTTTTACTATTCTAAATGAATTTTCAACTTGATCTTTCTAACTCTATGAAGATTTGAGTTGTAAATTTGATGGTTGATGGCAATGAATTTGTAGATTGCCTTAGGCAAGATACCCATTTTTACAATGTTGATCCTTCCAATCCATGGGCATGAGAGATCTTTCCATCTTCTGATGTATTCTTCAATCTCCTTCTTCAGAAACTTGAAGATCTTGTCATACAAATCCTTCACTTGTTTGGTTAGGGTCGCACAAAGGTATTTTATATTCTTTGTGGCTATTGTGAAAGGTGCCACTTCTCTAATTTCTTTCTCAGCTTGTTTGTCCTTTGAGTAGAAGAAAGCTACTGATTTGTTTGAGTTAATTTTATATCCATCCACTTTGCTGAAGGTGTTTTTTATTTGTAAAAGTTCCCTGGTGGAATTTTTGCCTTATTGCTCTGGCTAGTACTTCAAGTACTATATTGAATATGAAGGGAGAGAGTGGGCAGCCTTGTCTAGTCCCTGATTTTAGTGGAAATACTTCAAGTTTCTCACCATTTACTTTGATTCTGGCTACTCGTTTGCTGTATATTGCTTTTACTATGTTTAAGTATGTGCCTTGAATATTTAACTTTTCCAAGATTTTTAACATTCATGGGTGTTGAATTTTGTCAGATGCTTTCTCAGCATCTAGAGAGATAATCTTGTGATGTTTTTCCTTTGAGTTTGTTTATACAGTGGTGACATTGATGCACTTCTGTATATTGAACCATCCTTACATTCCTGTGATGACGTCTACTTGATCATGGTGAATGATAGTTTTTTATGTGTTCTTGGATGTGGTTTGCAAGAAATTTTTGAGTATTTTTCATCAATGTTCATGAGGGAAATTGGCCTAAAGTTCTTTTTCTTTGTAGGGTCATGTTAGTACTATACTTAATATTCCCTGTTGTAATTTCTTTTATTATTTTTAATATTATATTCACTGGTAAAACACAGAAAAGGGTTTTGCTAACTACATTGACCCATGAATATTCAAAAAAAAATTTCAAGGGATTTTTGATCCTAAGGACTGTCGGTGAACCAATTTCTTCTAAAGATTCTGATTGATTAAAATATCTTGATTGATGAAAAAGGAGTTGTCTCATGGAAAAAAGTATGAGGAACAATATGTTACTTTTCATATGTATACCATGTGACACGGTTATATGCAATTAGTTAAAATGTATATTATTTACTCTACAATCTATAGTTTTTATCATAAAACATTTATACCCTTAACTCTTCTGAAGCAGATACTGCATGGCTACTTTCTGTGGAGGCTTTGATATATGATCGATCTCATCACCCATTTTTCTTGTCTGGGCAACTTCCCGTTCCCTTCAGCCTCAATACCTTAAGTTGTAGTAACTGTAATTGTACTATGTTCATAAGATAAACATTACTAGATTCTACATCTGTGCTATATGTTATACTCTTGCTTTGTTTATACTATATTATTTTACTTATACTGATTTCCTTCAAATTAATTCATGTTCTCACAAATAATAAAATTTCTTTTAACCTACTTAACCTACCAATATCCATTCATGTTTTAATATGCACTGCAGTTATTTACATCTGTCCGTGACTATGCATCAATAATACAGATTTGCAGATATATCTAACATACTCTCTTCATGTCAGTTGGCTAATTGCGAGTAGTAATATTGCTATATCAAATAGTATTTTTCCTTTATATTTCCTGAGGAATTTCCATAGTGTTTTGAATAATAGTTTGTACTAGTTTGTATCATTCTAATCATGTGTATTCCATTTTCTCCACATGATATCTTTTTATCTTTAACATTTGTAACAACAGCCATGTAACTAAAGTAGATTGTTCATCTTGTTTTCATTGCCCTCATGTTAATAATTCCACTCATTTTCTCATTTACATATTATGTCATATATTAACTACCTACCTAGATGATAATTTGATGGTAAGAATGTCGCGCGCCCACGCTTCCCACCGATAGGAACAGGCGTGCAACAACCGGATTCTTCTGCGGACAACCTTTATTGTACAGCACTCTGAGCAGGGGACTTCTTGAGCAGAAAACTTCTCTCTGAGCCGGGGACTCCCTACTGGGGTCTACTGTATAGGCGACCTCTCACATGCAGTCTCCCACGTGCGATCTCTCTGCCCAGTCTCTCTTCACATGGGATCTCCCGCAATCTCTCCACTATCTCCCTCAATCTCCTCACGTGGGGGAGAAAATGCACTGCTTATAAATGCCTAAGAGACTTGTGTTGCTACCTGATTGGTGCATCCTCCTGTAGCTCAATCACGTGCCCCGAGATTGGGCTGTGACTTATGTGGTTGCCAAGCAACATGAGGGGAAAGGTTTTTGTAGGCTGAACAATGGGCGGGAAGCTGGCGCCATCTATTGGCGCCAACGGCTTCCTACAGTAAGAATAATTGGTAAATGATAGATGATAAAAATGGATATTTTGAATAATAGATAAATGATAAAAAATATACCTAGATAGATAGAGATTCTAAATAGATAGATAGATAGACAGACAGATAGACAGATAGATGAGTAGATAGGTAAAGTTCTCTCCTTATTTGCTTTTAGTCATCTAGTTTCAACTTATTGAAAGCATTATCTATTTCTTGTATATTCCTGGAACTCATATGCAAAAATAGCACTAACAATAAATCTGTGGGTCTGCTTCTGAATTTTCTGTTCCATTCCATTGGCTTATGTGTCTGTCTTTATGCCAACATTCAGTTAGTTGTTTTTATGACAATTGCTTTCTAATAAGTTTCAAAATTTGAAAATTTGATACCATAATCTTTACTCTCTAAGCTCATGATGGCCTTAGCTCTTTTGTGGTTCTTTGCAAATTTAATAACTTTATTATATTTCTGTGGAAAAATAATCTTGGAATTTTGAGACAATTACACTGAATCTTTCCAAAAGTTTTGTATGAAAATGTTAGCAAAAAAATAACTCATTGCTTGCTAGCTTGGAATAACTTTCCACTTTTTTTTTAATATGGTGGATCCTCAGAAAATTGACCACAGTACTACCTGAAAGCCCAGCTTTCCATTTTCTAAACTTGTTTTCAGTTGGCTGAGTTTCTAATTTGTTGATATTCTTCAGTATTAAGCTATTTTATAATTCTGTAACTATATTTGTATAGAAAGAGTTTATTGTTGTTCCTTTGTAAGGAAGTTGTTGATTTAATTTTAACATGCTCTTTGGTTGGTAGTTCACTCTCTGTGAGCTCCCATGGACCAGGGTAGTTGAGACCTGTAAGTTCAGTGTATCTGGTTTTATGTGGCGGTCCTTGATCTGCTTGGACTTCAACTTTGTAAAAAGTGGTAAGATTGGATTGGTTTGCATTCTTCTACATTCTGATCTCAAATAAAACCAGCATGATTTGTTGAAAATGCTGTCTTTTCCTACCAGACAGTTTTAGCTCTTTGTCAATGATCAACTGACCGTAGGCATGTGGGTTCATTTTATTCCATTGACCTACCCAACAGTCTGAGTACTAATGCAGTTTTTATCACAATTTCACCGTAATACAGCTAGAGTTCAAGGGTGGTGATTTCCCAGAATTTCTTTATCAAGTAGGCTTCATTTCAGGGATTCAGGGATGGTTCAAACTGATCAACATAGTCTACTATATAAACAATCTCAAAAAAAAATGATCATCTTATTAGATGCTGAGAAAATCTTTGGCAAACCTAAATACCTCTTCATGATAAAATTCTTTGAAAGAACAGGAACTTAAAGCCCATACCTAAACATATTAAAAGCAATATACAACAAACCAGTAGACAGCATCAAATTAAATGGAGTAAAATTTGAAACAAACCTACTAAATTAGGGACTAGACAAAGCTGTCCACACATCTCCTACCTATTCAATATAGTACTGTAAGTCTTAGCCCAAACAATTAGACAAGTAAATGAGGTCAAAGGGATACAAATTGGAAATGAAGATATCAAAATATCACTATTTGCAGATCATATGATAGTATATTTAAGTGACCAAAAAATCCCACCAGAGAACTCCTGCAGGTGATAAACAACTTCAGCAAAATGGCTGGATATAAAATTAACTGAAACAAATCGGTAGCCTTCTTTTATTCAAAGGATAAACAGGCTGAGAAAGAAATTGAGGAAATGACACCCTTCACAATAGACACAAAAAATATTAAATGCCTTAGAGTTACTCTAACTACAGAAGTAAAAGAACTGTATGACAAGAACTTCTAGTATCTGAAAAATATCAAAGAAAATCTCAGAAGATGGAAACATCTCCTATGTACATGGATTGACAGGATTAATACAGTAAAAATGACCATCTTGCCAAAAGCAATCTACAGATTCAATTCAATCACCATCAAAATTCCAACTCAATTCTTCATAGAGATAGAAAGAGCAATTTCCAAATTAATTTGGAATAACAAAAACCCCAGAACATGGAGTGTCAATTTTTTAGTTCTTTGTATATAATGATTATTAGCCCTCTATCAGATGTAGGATTGGTAAATATCTTTTCCCAATTTATTGATTGCCATTGTGTTCTATTGACAGTGTCCTTTGCCTTACAGAAACTTTGCAATTATATGAGGTCCATTTGTTGATTGTTGATCTTGGGACATAAGCCATTGGTGTTCTGTTCAGGATATTTTCCTCTGTACCTAAGTTTTCAAGGCTCTTCTCCACTTTCTCTTCTATTAGTTTCAGTGTATCTGGATTTATGTCTTTGATTCCCTTGGACTTGAGCTTTTTAAAAGGAGATGAAAACATATCTTTTGTACATTCTTCTAAATGAAGACAGCCCGTTGAACCAGCACCTTTTGTTATAAATGCTGTCTTTTTTTTTACTGGATGGTTTTTATCTTTTTTTTTTTTTTTCAAAGATAAAGTGACCACTGGTGTGTGGGTTCATTTCTGGGCCTTCAGCTCTATTCCATTGATCTACCTGTCTGTCTCTGTATAAATACCATGTAGTTTTGTTTTTGTTTTTTTATCATAGATGCTCTGTAATACAGTTTGAGAACAGGGATGGTGATTTCCCGAGAAGTTCTTTTATTTTTGAGAATAAGTCTTGCTATCTTTTTTTATTTTTATTCCAAATAAATTTTCAAGTTGTTTTTTCTAACTTTATGAAGAGTTGAAGTGGGATTTTGATGGGGACTGCATTGAATCTGTAAATTACTTTTGGCACAATGGCCATTTTTAATTATATTAATCCTGCCAATCAATGAGCATGGGAGATTTTAATTAAAGGTTATTTTTTCTTACTTTAAAATTGTGTGTCTTTCTATGTGTGCATTTGTGTGTATTGAAAATGAACTAGAGTACTTCTTTTAAATTATTATTTATTACTGAGTCAATAACATTCATATAATTGGTTAATAGTTATACAGTTTTGTGAATATCAAAATTATAACACTATATACTGTTTGTGAAGTACACACATGCCCAGTATACTTGCTTACATGGTGAGTGGTCAATAATTGTAATTATTAACAACATTAATAAATTTTAAGTTAATGACTTTTAAAAAAATGTATTTTTACTAAGCACTATGGGGTTAGTTTCATTAAAAAATAGATGCATTATAACTATCCACATCTTACAAATGGAAAGTAGTGACTTTGAAAATTTGATAATTGACTTATCTAAAGTCAAATATATATGGATCCATACATATATATAAAGAAAGGCCTTAAAAAGGGAGATAAAATTTCCATGCAGCCAAAGCTAGTGAAATCAAAACCTAAAGTAAAATATGAGGAACAAGATTTCAAGAAATCTCACCCCTGAGCCTAGATGTGAGTCAACACTCCCGTTTCACTGACTATCCCAGGGATGACCACCCAGAACTCTCAGGGCACAGGTATAGGTGTTGCCTGGAAACAGAAACTTTTGTAGAAAAGCCAAACCTGGTCCACTTTCATCAGGACTGGTTCCCAAGAGGAGTAGAAAGCAGAAAATAATCAAAATCAGAACTGAAATGAACCAAATCAAAACCAAAAGAACTATACAAAGATTCACCAAATCTAAAAGCTGGTTCTTTGATAAAATCAACAAGATCGACAAACACTTAGCCAGATTAACTAGAGAGCACAGAAACAGCATCCAAATTAACAAAATCAGAAATTAAAGGGGAGACATAATAGAAACTGAGGAAATTCAAGAAATCATCAGATTCTACTACAAAAGCTTATACTCAATAAAACTGGAAAATCTAGAAGAAATAAACAATTTTCTAGATACCAAAGTTAAATCATGATCAGATAAACCATCTATATAGCCCCACAACCCATAAAGAAATAGAAGCAGTCATCAAAAGCCTCCCAAACCAAAAAAAAAAAAAAAAAAAAAAAAAAAAAAAAAAGGCCAGGACCAGATGGGTTTAGTGCAGAATTCTGTCAGACACTCATAGAAGACATAATACCAAATAATCTCCAAAATATTCCACAAAATAGAAACAAAGGGAATACTACCCAACACATTCTTCGATTCCACATTTATGGTCATTCCTAAACCACACAAAGAACCTGCAAAGAAAGAGAACTTTAGAACAATTTCCTTCATTAACACTGATGCAAAAATCCAAAACATTCTGGAAAACCGCATCCAAGAACACATAAAAATATCATTCATTATGATCAAATAGGCTTCATCCCAGGGATGCCGGGATGGTTCAATATATGGAAATCCATCACTGTAATCTACTATATGAACAATGTCAAACAAACAAACAAAAAACCAAACAAAACAAAACACATGATCACCTCTTTAGATTCTGAGAAAGCATTTGACAAAATTTAATACCATTCATGTTAAAAGTCTTGGAAAGATCAGGAATTCAAGGCTCATATTTAAACACAGTGAAAGCAATATACAGCAAACCAGTAGCCAATATCAAACTAAATGGTAAGAAACTTGAAGCAATCCCATTAAAATCAGGGATTAGACAAGGCTGCCCATTCTCTCCCTACCTATTCAATATAGTATTAGAAGTACTATCCGGAGCCTTCAGACAACAAAAGGAGGTCAAGGGGTTACAAATCAGACAGGAAGAAGTCAAAATATCACTATTTGCAGATCATATAATAGTAATGTGGCTCAAAAAGTTTCACCAGGAAACTTCTACAGCTGATAAACAACTTCAGCAAAGTGGCTGGATTTAAAATTATCTCGAACAAATCAGTAGCCTTCCTCTGAGAAAGAAATTATAGAATCTATAACCTTCACAATAGCCAAAAAGAATATAAAATACCTTGGTGTGACCCTAACCCAGCAAGTGAAGGATCTGTATGACAAGAGCTTCAAGTCTCAGAAGAAGAATATTGTATAAAACCTCAAAGGTGGAACAATATCCCATGCTCATGGATTGGAAGGACCAACCTAGTAAAAAAGGCCATGTTGTCTAAAGCAATCTACAGATTCAATGCAATCTTCATCAAGATTCCAGTTCAATTCTTCACAGAGTTGGAAAGAGCAATTTGCAATTTTATTTGGAAAAACAAAAAACCTAGGAGAGCAAAACATATTCTCAAAAATAAAAAGAAAAAAAAGTCTGGGGAATCACCATCTCTAACCTCAAGCTGTATCACAGAACAATTGTGATAAAAATTGAATAATAATGGTACAGAGACAAGGAGGTAGATCAATGGAATAGAATTGAAGATCCAGAAATGAACCCACACACCTATTGTAAATTGATCTGTGACAAAGGAGCTAAAACCATCCAGTTGAAAGAAGACAGCATTTTCGACAAATGTTGCTGTTTCAACTGGAGGTCAGCAAGCATAAGAATGCAAATCAATCCATTCTTATCTCCCTGTACAAAGCTCAAGTCCAATTGAATCAATGTTCTCAAGATAAAACCAGATACACTGAAAGTAACAGAAGAGAAATTGGGGAAGAGGCTTGACCACATTGGCACTGGGGAACATTTCCTGAACAGAACACCAGTGGCTTATGCCCTGAGATCAAGAATAGGCAAATGGGACCTCATAAAACTGCAAAGCTTCTGTAAGACAAAGGCCATTGTCAATTGTACAAAATGGCAGCCAACAGATTAGGAAAAGATCTTTACCAGTCCTACATCTGATAGAAGGCTAGTATCCAATATATACAAAGAATTTAAGAAGACTCTAGAGAATCAAATAATTTTATTAAAAATGGGGTACAGAGCTAAATAAAGAATCCCCAACTGAAGAATACTGAATGGCTGAGAAGCACCTAAAGAAATACTCATCATCCCTAGTCATCAGGGAAATGCAAATCAAAACAAGCCTAAGATTCCACCTCACACCAATCAGAATGGCTA
This sequence comes from Micromys minutus, assembly GCF_963924665.1. Classification (NCBI taxonomy): domain Eukaryota; kingdom Metazoa; phylum Chordata; class Mammalia; order Rodentia; family Muridae; genus Micromys; species Micromys minutus. The sequence continues at coordinate 29,464,356 of NC_137957.1, forward strand.
ACACCAAAACCTCAGGTGATAGAAGATACTGGCAAGGATGTGGAGAAAGAGGAGCACTTCTCTACTGATAGGATTTTAAACTGGTACAACCACTCTGAAAATCATTCTAGTAGTTCCCCAGAAAATTTGACATAGTACTACCTGAGGGCCCAGCTATACCAAGCCTGGGCATATAGCCAAAAGAATCACCAACATCTAACAAAGACACAGGTTCCACCATGTTCATAGCAGCTATAAGTATAATATCCAGAAGCCAGAAAAAAAAGATACCCTTCCACAAAATAATGGATACAGAAATTGTGGTATATATACAAAATGGAGTCCTACTCTGCTATTAAAAAAACAAGTTCATCAAATTCTTAGGCAAATGAATGGAATTTGAAGCTCTCATCCTGAGTGAGGTAAACCAGTCACAAAAGAACACTCATGGTATGTTCTCCCTTATAAGCAGATACTAGCCCCAAAAGCTCGGGAATGCTCAATAAACAATTCACAGAACTTATGAAGCTCAAAGAGAAGGTAGACCAGAAGGTGGATGTCTCAGTCCTTCTTGGAAGGAAGAACAAAACATCCATGGGAGGAAATACAAGGACAAATAGAGGAGCAGGTACTGGAGAAAAGTTCATTCTCACCTGGGAATCCACTCCGTATGCAGCCACTAAACCCAAGCTCTATTTCTGATGCCAAATAGTGCTTACTGGGAGGAACCTGATATGGATGCCTCCTCAGAGGCTCTGCCAGAACCATACTGATATGGAGGAGCATGATTGCAGATAACCATCAGACTGAACATGAGGACTCCAATGAAGGAGCTAAAGAAAGGATTGACGGAGCTGAAAAGGTCTGCAACCTGATGGGAAGAACAAAATGATCAACTAACCAAACCTACCACAGCTCCCAGGGACTAAAACATCAACCAATGAGTTCTCATGGAGAGACCCATGGCCCAAGGTATATACGCAGCAGAGGATAGTATTTTCTAGCATCAATGGGAGGAGAGTCCTTTAGTCTAGAGAAGACTTGCTTTTCCCGTATAGGGGAATGCCAAAGTTATTGGTTGGAGAGAGTGTTTGGAAGAAGGAGTACGTTTATGGAGGCAATGGGAGTGGGAGTGGGATGGCACTGGTGGAAGGGGATAACATCTTAAATGTAAATTCAGAGAATATCCAATTTTTTTTAAATATATAAAAAATTAGGATAACTCTGAAATGTTAAAAAAATGAGGGAAATATGATGTTTAATAGTAGATAACACAGATTTTCAAGATACTGATGGTGAACTTCATTTTTAATTTGTATATACTTGTTGGCATCAATATAAATGTGGAATCAGATTTCTGCTGTCATAGCAACTAGTATTTGGTGTTTATGCTATAGTTAGCTAATGGTATTAAAATTATGATAAAATTTTATTATTGAGAACCAAACTACTTTACTCTGCTCTCATGATAATTAATGGAAATATTTGACTTCACGTCCATTCATTTTTAGGTACTTAGCAACTCTCAAGCACAGCCCCTAAGTGAACAGTGTATTTTTAATTCATTCATGTTCATTTATATTTATACATAAATGAAATTCCTTGTTTACTCTCATCTACTGAACTTCTAAATTGGCTGCCTCAAAAGCTAAAGCAAATTTAGAATTCTGGGATTAGCCACAGGGTAAAAATGAAGCCAGGAAAAAAATGGCTCTAGCCTGACAACTTTCTCAGAAAGATAATTTTAAACCTCAGTTCTTTATTCCCTGGAACAATTTTACTTGATTTTAAAGTCAAGTTTTTTAAAATCCCAGGATGGTGCTGTCATCACAAGCATGAATCCTATTTGTCTTCTTGTAAAATAGAAAATTTACAGATACCATATGTTCCTGTATGTCATAAACACTTAAATATTTTGTATTAAATTTTCAAGAAATAAAAAACTTTAATTTCTATAATATTTACTTCAGAGCATTGTAATCAAACCATCTTCTTTTGTGGTATTTTTTGCTTTATGATTACAAACATTTTCTTCTGCTTTCTCTTTTAATGACAGGTTGGAACACAAAATCATATTATCCAGTCTGTTTTAGGGTAGGTCTTGTGTTTCCATAGCTGTATATATAATACTTGCTAATGGTGTGCAAAGTTTATGTATTAAGAGTCAACAGAATTTTACTAGCATTTAGATTGACTAGTATTTAGCCACAGGGAATGTGCCAGCAAAGATAACCTAAAAGTATCTTGTTAAAAGATGCCTGAAGTTTTATTTTTGTGGTGAAAAACTCATTCATGATCAGAATAGACGAGGATAGGAAGATTTATAAAATGCTGTGTGTGTTTTTCAGTAGCTTGCTTTCCTACAATTACTATAATTTGAATTATTACATTCATAACACATTGTGAATATCTTATATCATCTCTATACCTCTGCTGTTATTGGAGGGTCCTAGAGCCATGAAAAAATGTTGGCAAATTACTGGGTTTGACTTAGCTTCCCATATGTATAAAAGACAAGAAAAATGTTAACATGCAACACTGAATGATCGTACTAAACATGTCTATAGTGTACTTTATTTTAAAATCTCTTTTGAGAAAATAGAATCATTAGAAATAAATCGTTAGTAGGTGATTTTTCTGAGTTAAGTAAAAACACAAAGATCCCTGACCTTAAATAATTTCAAATATAGATGAGGTTAAAAAAATCTCACTTTATACATTTGTCTTCTTTTGTAATAATGGAGGGTTGTCTTTGTACAACCCAGAAAATTCTTTCACTTAACCTCTTTTTTTTCTTTATTTTCTCTCAAAGATTACATATCAGTTGCAGTTTCTCCTCCCTCATTCTTCTCAGGCTGTCCCCACCCCACATGTATTCCCTCCCTCTCACAACCAGCCTTAAACCCCTCACTTGCACTTTTTTCTCATTCTTTAGGCTGCCATTTTGTCCTATTGATAGTGTTCTTTGTTTTGCATGTTTTTCTGTTTCAGGAGGTCCTATTTATTAATTGTTGGCCTTAGTTGCCTGTGCTTTTGGTGTTCTGTTCAGGGGGTTGTCTCCTGTGCTAGGGAGTCCAGACTATTCCCCACTTGCATTTCTATGAGATTCAGTGCATTTGGTTTTATGTTAAAGTCTTGGTTCCACTTGGACTTGAGTTTTGTGCAGGGTACTAGATATGGATCTATTTGTGTTCTTCTTCATGCAGACATCTAGTTTGTCCAACACCAATTGTTGACATGTTTTTATTGTCCTTGTATATTTTTGTCTTTATTATAAATCAGGTATTCATAGATGTGTAAATTCACATCTGAGATTCAATTTAGTTCTATTGATTAACATGTCTGTTTTTATAACAATATCAGAAGATCCTTTCACTTACCTTTCTTTTGTTCTCACAAAATTCAATCATGTAAGAAGACTTCCTTAAGCCATTAGTCATTGCATTTCCATCATATTCCAAATAATATTTTATCACATATTACAACATGGTGAATACATAATACTCTCATTGTTTTTTACTGTCTTTCACAGTTTGTATAATGCATTTCTCTATGTCTTTTGTCCTCATAACTACTATAATTCTTATCATAAACTTTCATGATCCAAGAAAAGAAAATCTTCATCATTTTAGACTAGATATAAGTGAAAATCTTTTTATATGCACAGAATTAAAAATGAATTAGCATTATGATTGGTTTTAAAACCAATTATTTTACCCAACTAGTAGGGAAGAAAAGATTGAAGAAAGTAACAGCATAAAAATTAAACATTTAGTTGCAGACTCTTGGACATTGAGCTATTTCTGAATTTGTTTTGCTGACTTTAACAATGAATAAACATGTTTGAACTCAAGAACATTAAGCTGGGTTGATGTCCTTGTTACTTTGGTAACACTAAGTGGAAACATAGACATGCACACCAAATTTCAAGCTACAGAGTTTATAAAAAGTATTTTCAAAAAACACGTTTCTTAGCAGAACTTTATTTTTTATAATTCTATATACTAAAAGGTCAAGATCAAGGATCTAGTCACTTCAGTTCCTGTCAATGACTTTCTTTCTGCTTTCCAAACAGCTGCCTTCTTGGAGAATGGAGAAAGGAAAGGGACAGAGAAAGATGGGGGAGAAATGAAAAGAAAGGACAAAGAGAAAGGTTTCAGGGAGACCCATTAAGGACACAGTTTTTATGCCTGGGATTGTTTGAATGTGAATTGTGCCCCATAAGGTCAGGAATTTGTATACTTCTCTTCTAGTTAGTAGTACCTGAAGAGGTTGTGAAAGCTTTGGGAAATGGAGCCTTGCTGCAGGAAGCATGTCACAGAGTGAATTTTAGGATTCATACTCTCACTCCACTTACTGCTTGCTATCTCTGTTTCATGATTACATGTGATTATTTGAGCTTTTGGCCTCTTCAACCAGCCAACATGTCTGCAGCTCCTTTCTGGACTTTCTCACCATGATAATTCTTACCACTCTAGAACCCTAGGCAAACTAAACCCTTACATTGCTTTGGATTGTGTGGTTTTTCATAACATCAGAATACTAATACTATAAAGTCTAACACAAATTACCTCCCCAAAGAGCTCACTCTAAACACCATTACATTGGCAAGGCTTCAACAGAGAGATTATGTAGATACAGATTTAGCTCATGACACCTTGTTTACTGACTTGGCAAGAGAGTATAACCATCAGACAAAACAGGAGGACCTAAAAAAAGGAGTTAGAGAAAGGACTGAAGGAGCTGAAAGGATTTGTAACCTCATGGGAAGAACAAAATTATCAACTAACCAAACCGACCACAGCTCTCAGGGATGAAAACATTAACCAGTGAGTGAGCATGGAGAGACCCATGGAATCAGGTGCATATGCAGTAGAGGATGGCATTGTCTGACATCAATGGGAGGAGAGTCCTTTGGTCCAGTGAAAGCTTGTTTACCCAGTGTAGGGGAACACCAAGGTGCTGAGGTGGGAGATGGTGGTTGGCAGAGGGAGTACCTATATGGAGGCAATAGGGGAGCAGGGGGAGAATGGAATAACATATTAAATGTAAATTCAGAGAATATCCAATAAAAGAGATGAAAAATGATTATTCAAGTTGCATATTATTTTCTCTTATTGTCTAATTTTTCACATTAACTTGCATAATTTTTACATTCGTATTGTAGCTCTCCAAATTATGTTAGAAAAGTACATCTTCTATAATTACACGCACACACACACACACACATACACACACACACACACACACACACACACATATAATTTTTCTGTAGCCCTTTTCTGTAAAGCAATGCATTCACTTATCTTATAATCTCAAATGTACCACACAATTAAGGTTTCTTCACACAGTTTTATGACATTTTTCCAAGATGTGTCAAAACGATGGATTTGGTTGTATTCTTTATATTGACATTGAACAAACCTCCTGTCATCTGAAAACTCTGTATAGTACAAGCTGTGTGGTGTTTCTAATGATATTGCCAATTATAGTCTTTCATCAATTCCTTGTCATCAATGTCAATGCTTCTTCATTTCTGATAATTGTTTCAGCTGGAACGTGTACTGTGGTGCTGATTTATTTATTTTCAATCTTTTCTATTTTTTATTTGATATTCTCTATATTTACATTTCAGGAATTATCTCCGTTCTGGCAATTCCATTCCACCCTCCTCGTCCCATTGCCTCCATGATGGTGCTCCCTCTCCCTAACACCAACTCTCATATCAGTGCCTTGGCATTCCCCAACACTGGGAAAATGATCCTTCACTGGATAAAAACCCTCTTCTCACATTGATGCCAGAGAATGCTATCCTCTGCTGGATATGCACCTGGGGCCATGGGTCTCTCCATGAGAACTCATTGGGGAGTGTTTTAGTCTCTGGGAACTGTGGTGGGTTTGGTTAGTTAATAATTTTGTTCTTCCCATGAGGTTGCAGACCTTTTTGGCTTCTTCAGTATTTTCTTTAGCTCCTTCATTGGGGTCCCAGTATTGGGTCAAATTGTTAGCTGCAAGCATCCTCCTATTATTAGTATGGCTCTGGCAGAGCCTCTGAGGACACATCCATATCAGGTTCTTTCCAGTGAGCACTACTTGGCATTAGCAATAGTGCTTGGGATTATTGGCTGCATATGGGGTGGATCCCCAGGTGAGGCACTCTCTGTAGGATCTTTTCTCCAATCAATGGTCCTCTATTTCTCCATTTATTTCCTCCCATGAACATTTTGTTCTCCTTTCTAAGAAGGACTGAGTCTTCCACCTTCTGGTCTTTCTTCTCTTTGAACTTCATAAGTTCTGTGGATGGTTTCTTATGTATTCTGAGCTTTTCAGGATAGTATCCACTAATAAGTGAGTACATACCATGAATGTTCTTTTATGACTAGGTTACGTCATTCAGGATGATAACTTCAAGTTCTATCCACTTGCGAAGAAATTTTATGGCATCATTGTTTTTAATATCTGAGTAATACCCCATTGTGGCTATGTACTTCAATTTCTCTATCCATTCTTATGTTGAAGGACATCTAGGTTTTTTCCAGCTTCCGGCTATTATAAATAGTACTGCTATGAACACGGTGGAGCACGTGGCCTTGTTAGATGTTGAAGCATCTTTGGGGTATATGTCCAGAAGTGGAATAACTGGGTCTTCAGGTAGTACTTTGTCCAATTTTCTGAGGAACTGCCAGACTGATTTCCAGAGTGGTTGTACCAGTTTACGAGTTAACCAACAGTGGAGGAGTGTTCGTATTTCTCCACATCCTCACCATTATTTGCTGTTACTTTAGTTTTTAAACTTAGCCATTCTGACTGGTGTGAGGTGGAATCTTAGGGTTGATTCTATTTGCATTTCCCTGATGACTAGAGATAATGAGCATTTCTTTAGATATTTCTCAGCCATTTGATTTTCCCCAGTTGTGAATTTTTTGTTTAGCTCTGTACTCCAGTTTTAAATAGGTTTATTTAGTTCTCTATCGTCTAACTTCTTGAGCTTTTATGTATGCTAATTACTAGCCCTCTATCAGGGATAGGATTGGTAAAGAACTTTTCCCAATCTGTTGGTTTCCATTTTGACCTTTTGGCAGTGTCCTTGACCATACAGAAATTTTGCAATACCATGAAGTCCCAATTGTTGATTCTTGATCTTAGAGCATACACCATTAGGATTCTCTTCAGAAAAATTTCCCTATTCCTATGTGTTTTAAACTCTTCTTTTTCTGTTCTATTGGTTTCAATATACTTGGTTTTATGTGAAAGTCTTTGATCTACTTAGACTTGTGCTTTGCACAGGAGATAAAAAAGGATCTATTTGCATTCTTCTGCTGGCTGGCTACCAGTTCACCCAGCACCATTTGCTGAAGAGGCTGTCCTTTTATTCCACATAAGGTTTTTAACTCTTTTGTCAAACATCAAATGATCATAGGTATGTTGGTTCATTTATGGGTAGGCTATTAGTTCCAAAAGCAGTCCCCAGTCGTGATGAAACTGGGTTGGCTCTGACCTTGCACAAGTGTCTGTTTCTAAGCAGCACTGCTCCCTGTGCCCTGAGAGTTCCAGGTGGCTTCTCCAGGATAGACAGTGGAACGGGAGTGCAGAATCACCCCTCTGCTCAGGAGTGAGAGCCCTCTTGCAGCTCTCTGGATGGCTAGCAACCTGTGGGCAGGCCAACAGTCCTAATGAAACTAGGACTAGTCTGGCCTTGGGCTGGATGTGTCTGTTCCCCTTGAATAATCATTTTTAATGAGATAACCCAGACCACAAAACAAAAATGGTGCATGTTCCCCCTTATATGTGAATGCTATACGTTTGATTTGAGTAAAAATAGAAGTCAGAAACTAGTAAAAGGCTGTAGGGGCATAATATGAGAGAAGATGGATGAGACCTATTTCTTGTAGCACCTTCTGTATTAGTTATTATTCTATTGTTGATAAATCACTATCACCAAGGCAACTTTTAAAAAGAGTGTTTAAGTAGGCTTAAGGTTACAGAGGTTAGATTCCATGTTGATGGAGTAAAAGAATGGTGATAGAAGAGCCAAGAGCTCACATCTAAAATCAAAAGCATTAGGCAGGTAACACACTGGAAATGGCCCAATTTTTTTAAAAACACTCCAGATTTTATTTCTGTCTTGGTCCGCTCTCCAACTGTCCAATATCCTATACATTCTTTCTGTCCTCACCCCAGTCTCCATGAGGATGTCCCCACACCACCCAAAACAACAAACCTCTAAACTCCCTGGGGCCTCCAGTCTCTTGAGGGTTAGGTGCATCTTCTGTGACTGAACCCACACCAGACATTTCTCTGCTACATATATGTTGTGAGCCTCATGTCAGCTATGTATGCTGGCTGGTTAGAGGGTCGGTGACTGAGAGATATCGGGGTCCAGGTAAATTGAGATTACTTGTCCTCTTACTGGGTTTCCCTCTTTTACAGCTTCTTCCAGCTTTTCTATATTTCAACCACAGGAGTTAGCAACTTCTGTTCATTAGTTGGGTGCAAATATCTTCATCTGACTCTTTCAGCTGCTTGTTGGGTCTTTCATACTACAGTCACGATAGGCCCCCTTTTTTAAGTGCTCCATAGTCTTAGTAATATTGTCAGGCCTTTGGGCCTCCCCTTGTGCTGGGTCCCACTTTTGGTCTATCCCTGGACTTTCTTTTCCTAGACTCCTCTCCATTTCTATCCCTGCAGTTCTTCAGACAGGAACAATTATGGGTCAGAGTTTTGACTGAGGGATGGCAATCCCATCCCACACTTAATGCCCAGTCTTTCTGCTGGAGGTAGAAAGACCCCATGGAAAGAACAAAATTATCAATCAACCAAACCCACCACAGCTCCCAGGGACTAAATCACCAACCAATGAATTCACATATAGAGACCCATGGCTTCAGGTGCATATACAGCAGAGGATAGCATTCTGGGGCATCAATGGGAGGAGAGGCCATCAAAGACTCATTTTCTCAGCTTAGGGTAATGTCAAGGCACTGAGTTGGGTATGGGTGTTTGGGAGAGTGGGTTTGGGAGAGGGACCACTTTCATGGAGGCTATGGGAGTGGGAAGGTGATGAGATTAGGAAGGAAGGGAATAACATCTGAAATGTAAATAAAGGGAATATTCAATAAAAAAATTTACAAAAACAATAGCATTCCAACATGGAGGTCTCTGGAGATACTAAGGAAATACTGGTTCATAGAAATCCATAACTGCAGCAGAAAAAGGTTCAAATTCTTGAGATTATATCTGATATTAGAAGGCATAGATGACTCTACCTTTCTGGTTCTTGTACCTGTAATATGTGTCTCTTTTATTGGGCTGGTTCCACTTATTATCTACATCTCTTCTTGACATATATCTCATGTCTCTGACATTATACATTTCTAGTGTGCTTCATTTCTCACTTTCACGGCTTCATGAAACGGTCTCTTTATACCTCTTGCTGTTGGGCCTTTATACAGGGAACTACCTTGCCACATACTGCCTGACCTGAGTAATCCTCCTTAAGTAGAAAATTTCAAACCCCTTTATCAGTGTCTACTTCATGATTTTCATGCCAGAGCAACATGGATGACACCACCAAGCTCTTCTGCTTGCTTGAAATGGAATCTGCCTTCTTGGAATCATGTTTACAGCAGCTTTCATTTTTTGTTTTTCAGGAGCAGAAAATGTCTTAGGCCTTTTCTAGTCACAGGTCTAAAACTTAACTGGATATCATCTTGTTTGATTGAGGACATGCTTCCCTTTATTCTATTTGTGGATCAGGCCTCTCCTAGCTTTGTTCTGTCATTAAATTAGCTATTATACATATATTTTGTGTTTTGTTCTTGTTAATACTTTTGTCTCTCTCTAATTCATTATAAATGTGCACTTGAGATATTAATATTTACTACAAAACAAAGTCAATATTAGTACTGACATGTTGTTAGTCAAAGATATGAGTCTGTTAATTTAATTTAGACTCAAGCAAATTCTCAAGATAAGGGCAGGAAAAAAAATTACATTCTTTTTTAACCAAAGTATTTAGCAAGGTTTTTCTTGTCATACTTTTTTAACACAATAAAAGTAACTAGTAAAGAAGTTGGTACCAAAAAGTAAGCACTCAGAATTTTCTTCTAAGTTTTACTAAGTTGTCACATAAAGCTCTGCTTACAACATTCAAGTGATGTTCTAGTTCAAAATCTCCAAAGTTTTCTACATTTGCACACAAACACACACACACACACACACACACCACCACCACCACCACCACCACCACCACCACCACCAACAACAACAACAACAACAACAACTTGGCCAGGATTGACACAATTATAGGTCACTTTCTGATACCAATTTTTATATTACTTAATGTTCTATTGCTGTGATAACATAATATGAAAAGAAAACTTTAAGAAGAAACCTTGTAATTTCCAGATAGTTAAAGAACATGTTGATAGCCTTAGGACAAGGTGGTAGAAACAGCTGAGAACTCTTATCTCAAATGACAAGGAGCCAGAGGGAATCAGTAAGGTCTATTCAAGGTTCATAGGGTTAAGAAGGTATTATGAAGAAGGATAACTAACACTAAAGACTTTTGAAATTTTTATATACGGACCCGCTACTATCCAAGCTTTCTAACTTATTAATGTATACATGTGTCAAGGAATATAAATGGATTTAACCAATAACATGGGGGAATGAAAAATGTCAGTTCCTCCTTCAGACACTACTGGTTATCTAATACAAGTTCCAGTGCTCAGAATGGCTTAGCACTTCTCAAGTTGTTGATCAGTTCCATCAAATTCCTTCCCAAATCATTAGATATTATGTCATTGCTCTTGATTACACTCTAGTACTACTTAATGGTAAGATGCTAGTATTTGTTGGTGGGGTTGTAAACTGATACAACCTGATACAAACTGATAAGCAGATACACCCAAGAGGAGTAGACCACAAGAAATAATCAAATTAGGGCAGAAATAGACCAAATAGAAACAAAAAGAACCATCAAAAGAATCAACAAAACCAAGAGCTGGTTCTTTGAGAAAATCAACAAGATTGATAAACTCCTAGACAGTCTAACTAGAGAGCAAAGAGAGAGTATACAAATTAACAAAATCAGAAAGGAAAGTGGAGAAATAACAACTGAAACTGAGGAAATTAGAGAAATCATCAAATCCTACTACAAAAGCCTATACTCCACAAAGTTGGAAAATCTGGAGGAAATGGATGAATTCCTAGACAGATACAAGATCCTAAAGTTAAACCAGGACCAGGTAGACCATCTAAATAATCCATAAAACCTAAAGAAATAGAAAAAGTGATCCAAAGCCTCTCAACCAATAAAAAAAAAAAAAAAAAAAAAAAAAAAAACCAGGTCCAGACAGGTTCAGTGCAGAATTTTATCAGACATTTATTGCGGACATAACACCAATACTCTCCAAACTATTCCACAAGATAGAATCACATGGAATACTACCTAACTCAGTTTTTGAGGCTACAATAACCCTCATTCCTGAACCACATAAAGACACTACAAGGAAAGAGAACTTCAGACCAATCTCACTTATGAACATTGATGCAAAAATAATCAACAAAATCCTTGCAAAAACAATCCAAGAACACATCAAAACGATCATTCACTATGACCAAGTAAGCTTCATCTCTGGCATGCAGGGATGGTTTAATATAAGGAAATCCATCAATGTAATCCACCATATAAACACTCAAATAACAAAATCAAATGGTCATCTCACTAGATGCTGAGAAAGCATTCAACAAAATCCAACACCCCTTCATGTTAAAAGTCCTGGAAAGAACAGGAATCCACGGTCTATACCTAAACATAATAAAAGCATTATACAGAACACCAACAGCCTCAAACTTAACAGTGGGAAACTTGAAGCAATCACTCTATAATCAGGTACTCAACAAGGCTGCCCAGTCTCCCCCTACCTATTCAACATAGTACTGGAAGTCCTGGCTGGAGCAATTAAACAGCAAAAGGAGATCAAGGGGATACAAATCGGAAAGGAAGAAGTAAAAACATCACTCTTTGCAGATGACATGATAGTGTACTTAAGCAACCGCACAAAGACCACCAGATAACTCCTACAGCTGATAAACAAGTTCAGCAAATTGGCTGGATACAAATTTAACTCAAAGAAATCAGTAGCCTTCCTATATTCAAAGGACAAACATGTGGAGAAAGAAATTAGGGAAAAGATACCCTTCACAATAGTCACAAAAACTATGAAATACCTCGGTGTGACTCTAACTAAGCAAGTGAAGGACCTGTATGACAAGAACTTCAAACCTCTAAAGAAAGAAATCGAGAAAGATCTCAGAAAATGGAAAGATCTCCCATGCTCATGGATTGGAAGGATCAACATTTTTAAAATGGCCATCCTACCAAAAGCAATCTACAGATTCAAGGCAATCCCCATCAATATTCCAACCCAGTTCTTCATTGAGTTTGAAAGATCAATGTGCAATTTCATATGGAACAACAAAAGACCTAGAATAGCGAAATCCATCCTCAACAACAAAAAAACATCTGCGGGAATCTCTATCCCTGACCTCAAACTATATTACAAGGCAATTGCGCTGAAAACTGCATGGTAATGATACAGAAATAGGCATGTGGATCAATGGAATAGAATAGAAAATCCAGAAATGAGCCCTCATGTATATGGTCACCTGATTTTTGACAAAGGAGCCGTAAACATTCAATGGAAAAAAGGACAGCCTATTCAACAAATGGTGCTGGTCCAACTGGCACTCAACATGCAAAAGAATGAAAATAGACCCTTTCTTATCTCCTTGTACAAAGCTCAAGTGTAAGTGGATCAAAGATCTCCACATTAAACCAGATACACTGAAACTATTAGATGAGAAAGTAGGGAAAACTTTAGAACATATAGGCACAGGAGAAAATTTTCTGAACAAAACACCAATGGCTCAAGCTCTAAGGTCAAAGATGAACAAATGGGACTTAATGAGATTGCAAAGTTTCTGTAAGGCTAAGGACATTGTCAAGAAAACAAAACGGCAGCCAACAGAATGAGAAATGATCTTTACCAATTCCACATCAGATAGAGGCCTAATATCCAAGGTATACAAAGAACTCAAAAAGCTAGACACCAGAGAATCAAACAACCCTATTAAAAATGGGGTACAGAGCTAAACAAAACGTTCTCAATTGAGGAATATGGAATTGCTAAGAAACATCTAGGGAAGTTCTCGACATCCTTAGCCATCAGGAAAATGCAAGTCAAAACAACCCTGAGATTCCACCTCACACCAGTCAGATTGGCCAAGATTCAAAACTCAGATGACAGCAGATGCTGGTGAGGTTGAGGAGAAAGAGGAACACTTCTTCACTGTTGGTGGGGTTGTAAACTGATACAACCACTATGGAAATCAGTCTGGCGATTCCTCAGAAAATTGGACATAGTACTACCTGAACATCCAGCTATTCCACTTCTGGGCCTATACCCCAGAGACACTCCAATATACAACAAAGATACATGCACCACAATGTTCATAGCAGCCCTAATTATAATAGCCAGAAGCTGGAAAGAACCCAGATGTCCTTCAGTAGATGAATGAATACAAAAATTGTGGTACATTTACACAATGGAGTACTACTCATCCATCAGAAACAATGAGTTAACCAAATTTTTAAGAAAATGGTTGCATCTAGAGAATATCATCCTGAGTGAGATAACCCAGTCACAAAAGAACAGACATAATATGTAGTCACTGATAGTGGGATGCTAATCCCAGAGGCTCGGACTGCCCCAGAAACAACTCACAGACTGTGTGAATTTCAAGAGAAAAACAAAACAAAACAAAACCAAAAAAAAAAAAAAAACCAAAACAAAACAAAACAGCTACTCACAACATATTTTCTCACTCCATTGAGTTTTCAGTTCTGTGTTTCTTCATTGTGCCCACATCTTTTTTTTTAATCTCTGTCTGGTCCACTTACCCCCTCACCACCACTCCACTTACTTTCTTTTCTTTGTGGTGTTTAGGTCTCTTAGTATCCAGGGTCTTCCCACGGGTGGTTTCAGGAGTGCAACAACGAGCCTGTGCATTACAGCACTAGGCAGGATCAATCTGAGGCATTATCTGCCTCTCCTCAAAGCCTGCATAGCAGTAAAGTTGTGGTCATCTTGGCTAGCTCCCTGACTGGGCCCCTAAATTCTTCTGGTAGTCACCTCTGGCTCCTTTTATTCTTTCATTTTTCTTTCTTTCTTTTCTTTCTTTCTTTCTTTCTTTTTCTTTCTTTCTTTTTTTTTCTTTCTTTTTTGCTTTTCTTTTCTTTTCTTTCTTTGAAAAATGTCAGGCTACTAATCATTCAGCTGTTCACAGGTCAACATTTTCATTGAAGCAGGAGGAGAAGGTAGGGGATTGGAGACATAGGAAAGGGGATAACATTTGACATATAAATACATAAAATATCCAATAAAAAAGGATAATACTAAAAAGAGAAAAAACATTTTTTGTATTCTCAAGCCTGACAATCCTACCATGAAGTGTCTTTACATATTCCATGCCTGATTGATTCACTGTATTACATCATTTTAAAATGAGTCTTTAATCACTTACATTTTTCCAGAATACTAAGTCATTTCTCATTTTTAAGCCTCATATCTTAAATGTAAGCACTGCCCCCTCATATTCCTTCATGAAATAATCTGTCTTCATTTCAGAATCTACACATCTGTCTTACAAAAGTTATTATCCATAGTTCCACTGCTATATCCTTCTAAACCGTAGTTCTTATTTTATTTCTCCATTTCCTTTCTTTGTTTCCTTTGAGTCAGGGTGCCCTTATGTAACCTAGTGTAACTTCAAATGATCTTTCAGTCTCAGGCTGCCAAGTGCTAGGATCAAATGCCAGCCTACTACACCTGCTCTACTAAACCACAATCTTGCCTTTTGCTATCAGTGAAAATTGCTTAAAGCTCATTCTTTCTCTCTAGTAAAATCCCAAATTTTTAGGATGCAATGCCCATGCGTTCCTCTTTCAAAACTACCTTTCCATTTTGACTTTATAACATTCTTCCTTGTCCCTAAAATAGATCCGCCGAATATCAACCTTTAACATTTCTCCAAATATAAATAAGCTTATAAACATATATGTCTATATATTATAACAATATATACATATATAAATTAAGCTCTCATCCTCATACTTTTATGCCATTTTTTTCCTAGTGTCAACTGTCCTTACTCTTCCTGATTCAAATACCATTATATCTCTCTCTCATTCCTAATTCTTCCAGATCACACTCCTGTTTTTTCACTGCCATGTGACTACATGTTAACTGTCTTGTCTTGGTGATTAGTCTTTTCAAAATTGGGGGTTAAATGTGGGTCATATGTCTGTTTCCTCCCATCCTTAGAAACCCACAAATGATACTGGATCCATCTATACTAGACATCCAAGAACTTCTTGGTGGATTAAATTCCATTTCTGACTTTAAAAAAAAATAGTTTCTTAGAAACATTTTTCCTGTCAATTGCTATTCCCTAAACTCAGATGCTTGCCTGCTCCAGTACAAACTTCTACCACATTCAAGCTGTAGGTTGTACTGTCTCATCATCATCTACTGAGAAAACTTTTAAATTCATTCAATGATCTTCTCATGGAGCCTAAGCAACTTTGAGGGTATTGATCTTAAAAACTTTAATTCACATATCATTCCTACGTCTTCAGAATTTTATCAGTTTTAGGGTTTCATAAACTTCCAAATATTACCAGAAGGAATAAAATTAAACATCTGGTCACTGTGTTTCCCATCTATCAGAAAAAGCTAAATGATTAATGTTTTTCTATAGAAATTTCACATAAGTTTTGGAAAAATTTTAAGATCCTATGTTTTGTCCTAAAGCTTCACTACTGTCTACAAGTTATATCAACATTATGACTTTATTTTAAGAAGTAAAAATATAACAGTGCATAACAGTTCAAATGTTGGACTGTGTACTCAGATCTCTTAGATTTAAATCTAACCTCTGTTTCTCATGATTTCTGTGTCTGCTTACTAGTTTTAAAATACATAAACTTTAGAGAAATAATACATAATTCAGAGCTCAGCGAATGAATTAAAGTACTGGAACCACATTTAGCTCTTGCCAATATCAAAACCAGTAGCCATTTGCAACAAAATTATATTTACACTTAATTCTATTATAGCAACTGGAATATTTTGATACATTTCATATTGAATATAGTTTGTCTAGGTAGGTGATTGTGTGGTGAGACATTTATTATTCTGCATAGTGAATTATTTTTGAATGTAAAGGAATTTTCCAGGTTCTGGCAAGTGGGTAAAATGCTGAATCCAGTCAGTGATCCATTCTTCTTAAAATTTTACCGGGATTAATTTAATAAAGTATTTTAATCCAGATTTTTCAAGGTGATGTCAATCAGTCAATCAGCCACACTTCTGGCATTAACCTCCTGCCCCGGTCTCTATGCTCTCCCTGACTATTTCTTCTACTTGCCCTGTACAAGGTCCTGAACTCAGGTAGCCCACTGAAGCATGAACTAAAGAAGAATCTGATATCTCTAAACATTCCAGTAATAAATCTAATTACAAAAATTAACTTAGTTTTTATCCTTCACTTAGTGATTAAATTTGTTGATTCAGATATTGATATAAGTTTTATAAAGATAAAATTTGCATTGCCATTTTATTCAAGTACAGAGAAAACCTAACACATCTAGAATTCCTCCACACATATAGCGAATTAATTTTCTTTAATTCTTTTTAGTCTAGTACCTAACATTTTAAAACATTTGAAGATGTTTATTAATATAAGAAATAATCACTGAAAGTTGCCTAAAATTATATGTTCTGGTTTTTGTAGCTGTGTCTATAAACTTCATATGAGATTTTTTTCTCTTTAGTAGGAAATTATTTTATAAAATAGTCTTTGGAAATTTATTACAAGGATTTCTATTGTAAGTAATAATTAAACTTAATTTTAAGAAATTTTAAGAAGCAATAGTATATTTATTGTGTGGATAGAATTTTTATCATAACCTCAATGCTCAGTCAAAGTTTCAAGAAACATTAAATAATAAGAATAAATAAATGTTAACTTCATATCCAAATAGACTTTATTTGTGATGGTGTACAAGACTGAACTTTTCTCCAACTCATATTATGCATTTCTTCCCATTCTTCACAGATACACAGTTGCACATATTACTATCTGATGAAATATATTTTTAGTATATAATGCTAAATTGAAACTTACACATTTTTCTGTAATACAATGCTTTAGGTACAAGAATAGTCCTTATAATATGTTACTAAATATGGTATTAGTTGCTGTTTGCTGACAGTTGATATAGGTGAAATACTTCAATGTATAAAATAAATAACTAATATTTATAATTCTATTTCAGTGGAAATATATGGTCCAAATACGTTCTCAGAGGCTTTAATGACCTTGTCTTTTATGTTTTTTTAAAGCAACTCTTGCTTTTAAAAGAGATAGCCATCTTTAAAAATTCATGTAATCATCTTGAAATTTAAAAGCCCCCACATCAAGGATGACATTGATCACCTGACTTACTCATCCCTCTTATTAAAAAAAAAGACTTGAAGACTAAAAACAATGACTGAGTTGGCTGCCATAGCATATGGAGAATAGATTATAGGTTTTCACTATTAACTGAAACTGTGTGTGCCGAGATTTAGGTTAGACGAAACCCCCTACAAACCGAGCTTACAGAAACAGAAACTGATCCTTCTAGCATTGTGTTTTTTAATACATCACAAGAATGCGTTCCCTCCTCCCCGAACATGTAAGATCTGTATCTGGAGATGCAATAAAAGGTTTCTTTTTAAAAATTTATAGTAGAGGAGAAAAATCTTTCTTAAAATTCAAAATTGTATAGCTAATGTGAGCACACACAATAAAGTCCCGCACATTGAAATATTTTCTCATTTTTAAGGGAATTAATGGCTCCCCACCAGCCCTTTAACATGTAAAATGAGTAAGTTACTTGTGTCCAGTACATCCAAAAAAGAGCCAGGATAAAATAAACATAAGGGGTTGGATATCTTGGAAAAAATCTGTCATGGGTTTGGGTTAATCATCTCCAGAAGAAATTCAACTTGATGCCTGAAATGTAAGACTTCTTGGAGAAAGCAGAAAGGCCTGAGGCAGTGTTGATCTGAAAGAGTGCTCTCCATGGGTCAGATCTGCTCTGCTGGTAGAGTGCAAACCCAGTTCACAACCACGGCCTCTGAAAAGTTGTAAAAGACTGCAGGGACCTTCCAGCACACACACTTCAGCTTTGGTTACATAGTTTTAATAGCCTGGTTTCTTATTATAAAATATAACTTTAAAATAAAATCTGTGCTTAATTTTCCAACCTTCTGTTTGTCAGTGATAGGGCTGCCACCCTCCACTTCTGCAGAGTAAAAGGACTTTTAATTTCAGGAATGATAGGTCGATGTATTTGCGAATACGTCACACATTTATTTCATTCTGTCATCGAGTTCATAAGTCCTGCCTGTAGGCTTGTGGATATTTAGAAATGAGTGGTTCAGTCAACCCTTTGGGTTGGTTGTCTCTCTTCCCTGGCAATATATGTTTAAAATACTTTCTAATGCAATAAAATGTCATTTTATAAAAATCCTGGATACCGGTTTAAAACAATTTTTATTATCAATATTGGTTTGAACTTGGGGAAATTGACTAGTATGAAGTAATTCTTTTAAAATATGTTTTCCATCCCCCAACTTCCTCCTGCCCCCTTTCATCATTAGAAATAGATTATATTCTCTTGAAATCATATCATGAAGATATAAAATCAGAAGAGAAGTTATCAGGCACATGCAAGTGCAGGGAAAATCATTCTGTCTGATTATAAACTACTGCTCAGTTACCAATAAGTTTGAAAGCCACTTAGAAGAAAAAGAGTACAAAGAGGTGAATTTAGTTCCTTTTGGGTTTTTTTTTCCATCCCAATTTTACTGCTCGAATCTACCAAAAGAGTTCAACTTAAGTATTGTCAACTAAAATATTCACACCAGGCCCTGTGGCCCTTTGTTTTGTACACACTTGAGGCTTTTGCTGACAGTCTTATATTCTGCTAAGACTAGGTTTTTCTGAATTTTGCAATAATTGTATAGGCATAGGCTGACTCAATCATTGGAAAGAATTTCCAACCTTTCCAGTGTAGAAGTCAATCATTGGGATGAATAGGGTCCACTGAGGACTATTTGAAATGCTTAAGCATTTCAAATCCTTTTTCATTTGACCACTGGGTGACCTGATAAGTATTTCCTGTCCCTCAATAAGGTTGTGACCCAGGTCTAAGAGTGCGAAACCCAGATAATTTTAGAAACAAATCAAGCACCATAGAATTAGAGGAGGGAGTTTCACTAAATTCTTACAAAGGGAAAGAAATTATTTCTAAAGTATGAGGGTATAAAAAATAAAGTGTGCTACATCTACGTACTGACTGTATTTAAACCTGTCAGGGCCCTGGTTCTTTTGTTCTTGAGGATTAAAAATCAGCAGGTATTTCTAAGACAGGAACTTGAGTCTGATTTCTCATTTCCCTTCTACTACACTAATTCATAGTATAAAATGTAAAATGCCCTCCATGTTACAATATTTCTATTAAAATGACTCATTATTAAGCTCACAAATGAATTATATAAAAAGGAGCTGAATTTTATATAGATAGAGACATGGGCATGTGTGTAGTCTTCTTTCTCTATCAGTGTCTGTACCTGTGGAAAGACAGAAGGTAAACAAGGAGCAAAGCTTGTCGCTGCCACACAGCAGGCAGGAATGTGTCTAACCACCTTCCAAGCTGTTAAATACCTTAGACAATTGAATTAAGGGAAGGAAGACTTTTACAAGTGCATTTTGCTGATCTGAAAATGTAATTGACTATAGTTTGCTTTGATAATTTTTTTTTTTTTTTGCTTTTCCATAACCGGGATGTGAAATATAATGTTATGAAATGTTAATTGTTTTAATGAGGTCAAGAAGTGTTTCCTTAAAATAACAGTTTTATGTTTAACATAGCATTGATATTTTTCCTCCTGTATAAATAATGAAGTCATAGATTAAAAATATAATAGAGCTAAATTTTTTAAAGTATGATTTGAAAGACATATATATTGAGAGATGTCACTGAAATCGATATTTACAATGAGCTGTGGAACCTGCAATGTATACTTTTGACAATGATCACACACTTATCAAACAACAAAGTCTCCTTTTGTTCCTCTGGCACATTCTAAAGAATGCTTTAAAAATAGACAACTATTCACCATAAAGATGACTAATGTGTTTCAGACTGTAACACGGCACATTACTCCCATGGTTCACATTTTGGAAATAAACTAATTAAAATTTCTGAAAAGTAAAAAAAGTCCCTCTATTCAGTTGAATGCCGATTACATAATCTGAAATCATGGTTTAAGGTATCAGCATTTGGCTTGTGTTGTTACATAATCTGAAATCATGGTTGAAGGTGTCAGCATCTGGCGTGTGGTGTGCCTCATCTGGAACTATTGCATGGGTGTATCCATTCTCAGCTTCAATGGTAATTCAAAGATATCTGAAAGCCAGATAAAAATCATTACCAAATATATTCACCAATTGACTCTATAAGTTTTTAAACAAATGAAACCCCCTAGAATGTAATCTTTTTCAAGCATTACTTGTGGAAATTATATATGAAAATTAGAATACATATTCAAAATAATAAACATATCTTTTGATGTTAAAACTATATACATAATGAAAACTGGAGCACTATACGGGTTTTTAAAATATTTGCTACTAACCTAAAGATGTTGTCTAGGGGTTCAAAAATAATAGGAATAATTCAAAAATTGAAATTGTTTATTAATTAAAAAATTTTAATTCATAAATTGAAATTGTTTTTAGAAAATTATAAAAATATGCAACATAAAACTCATAAATTTGTGGAGAAGTTTATTCTGTATTTTTAATTTAACTTAAATACTATTTTAACAACTTTATAGATATTTTTCTACATACTAAATATTTATAAATTTTATAGATTTTTTTCTAATATTTTTAAAAAATTAGTTGCTTATTAGTAAAGCACGTGAAACAATACATAAATTTTGAACTATCAAAATTGGGCCAACAATCATTTTTTTATTATTTTAAGTATAATATAGTAAGATGTTGGATTGAAATCGTGTATATTCTGTCACTGGGACAAAATTTTAAAAACATTTCAGAACAAATAACCTTGATACAATTAAGTGACCAAAACAAACATTGAAATGATATGTTTTGCTTGGTTATGGGAGTTCAGTTTAGACAACAGAAATTCTTGATCCAAACAAAGTTTCAACTGTAAGATAAAAACTGTGTGAGATTTAGACAAAAAAAGTAAATCTTAAATACCAGGAAAAGAACGCAGATATAACCTATAGATGACCTGGACCTGTTTGTTCAGATGACAGTTCTAAAACCATACAGGAATATTCCCATTTAACACAATTACTCGCTGCAAGCCTTGACCTCAGTGACTGTCATGAACCCCTCTGAATTGGACCATTCTGTGATATGGTGACATTGCTTCTGTTGCCTCGATTGTGACCTCTGATTGCACAGTACCCTTGAGAGTTCCCCATAACAAGCGTAACTCCTAGTTTTTAGCCAGGAAGGCTGCTCAGCCTGCCTCGATTTGTGTAAATTACATATGCTACCTCTCCTGCCATGGTGCACCACTGTTATTCCACATACATCTGTTGGAGAACTTTCATAGCAACAGTTCAATATTAGTGATTTATACAGTGATTTTTTTCCTAATAAGTCTTTCTATTTTTTCTCAGAAGATACCCATTTATTTTCTGAAATATTTGCAGACTTTAACAGATTTAAAATTTTATATATTTTAAACAATTTCTTACCCTTTTTTGTTTGACTCAAAAAAAGAATTGTCTTACATTCCACTACCTATCACCTTAACCAGATCAGGTCTAGGTAATAAAGTTGATACCAAGAGGTAGGTTGGTATCAGATCATGAAAATGGTTAGTTAAAACAGATAAAGAGCTGACTTTCAGCCTCATCATTATCATAACAGGCAAACTACTCCACCTTTGGCTTCCACTTTATCCGTAAAATCAAGTTTACTATTTAGAATTTTTGATAGAATTAAAAGAGATGAATACAATGTAGGAAACATGGTACAGCTTTCTACAATATTTATTTTTGTGATAGTGGTAGTGTTACTTGGTTTTCTTTTTGAGAATTGCCTACCTTCATATTATTTGTATTCCTCCTTTCCCCCTCCATCTACTCTTGTCTTCTTCTACTCCTCAAATTCATAACTCCTCCTCTTTCATTATCAAACACACACACACACACACACACACACACACACACACACTTTATGAAGTCCATAACATCATATATGTATGTTAAGTTTAGGGCTGACCACTTGGTATTAGGCAGCCTATTTAGGAAGCTTGACCTTAAGGAAGACTTATAATATCCCTCTCTCCATATCTAGCAGGAATGTAGGAGATTTTGCTCTATCCATATTGGCATGTCAACTGGCGGTGTCACTGAATGGATCTTGTTTAGGTGACCATATTTTTAGAATTCCATAGATGTTCCTTTATGGTCTGACATATAAACCACTATCTCACAGCAGGTTTTCCTTTTCTCGGGATTTTACAATCTTTCTGCTCTATCTTGCACACTCTTTCCTGAGCCTTTTTGTAGCAGCTGTGCTGTAGATGGGAGCTGGACATACAACAGTCATTTATTCTTTCTATTTTGACCAAATTAAGCTTTTCTGAATTAGAATCTGTCTGTTGTAAAAACAAGGTGCTTTAATGACAGGTGTGTGCCATATTTTCCTGTGAGTGAAAGGATAAATTTTATTAGAATGAAGTTAGAAAGTATACTGGTTTATTACAAAAGTGACCCTAGTAGGTTCTTCTCTAGGGTCTATGACCTCCCCATGGCTGTTGGAGGGTTAACAGTACCAGGTATGAATTCCTTCCCTCCTACTGAAAGACATGAAGCCCATTCAGGACTGGTGGTTGGCTCCAAGATGTAAGTGCTACTATTTCCCTACCAGGACTTCTTGCCCAGATGATCACTATTGTATTTCATAACTTTTGCAGCTGGATGTGATAATCAGTTGCATTTTTTCTTAGAAGCTTCAGTGACACCTTCAGATTCTATAGAGTCTTTCCTCAAATCATGAAGAGCTTCTCCAGTCATGGGTCCAAAAGATGAATCCACCACATTTAACTGTGGTTGCATATGTGTTTTATTTGTTCTCATTTTATTTCATTTTACATGCCTCTCTAGGATGAAAATGTATCTGTAACCTGCACATCAATGGATACCAAATCTGTCTCAAATTCCTCTAACGTCAGCTTGAATAAAGGTTGCCCTATACTAAATGACCTAAAATAATGATGCATATAATTTTATTTATAGTTTAACTGAAAACTGTGATTAGGGTTATTCGGAGCCAGTTATGTGAAGTCAAAGTATAAGTGGGCATTTGATTTGGATACTTAGCAAATATTTCCATGTTAAGATTTAGTGATTGTACACTTGGCTAATGTTTTCTTAAAGTTTATGTTTTAGCACACAGTTATTTTTTCCACATAAAATATTTTCAGAAATTTAAAGTAGTATAAAGCAATAATGATCTACAAGAGTGGTTCTCATTCTGTGGGCTCAGACCCCTTTCATGGGGGTTGCCTAAGACCATAGGGAAACAGAGCTACTTATATTATGATTCACAAATGTAGCAAAATTATAGTTATGAAGTATTAATGATAATTTTATGGTTGGGAATCTTCACAGTGTACAGATCTGTATTAAAGTGTCACACTCTAAGGAAGGTCTAGGAAGTAGATCTGTTCAGTTAGCTACTTTCTGAAGTAGACACTAGGCTCCATTTGAAAAAGTTCCTGTGGTTACATATAAAACAATGAATAATAATTTTAATTTGACAAAGAAGAGACTCTCTTCTATGTCCTTTCATTTGCTACTTCTAGGACTAACATATCTATCTTTGGGGATTATCTGTTGCGGTAAATTTTCTGTGTAGTATATATTAAGTAATTCTTTTTTTCATATCCTGCTTAAAGTTTAGGACTTTGTGGTCTCATAAGTAGGTGTTTATTGCATAAAAAAATTCACCAAAATAATAATGATTAAAGTTCAAGGAATATGATTTTTTTTATTTAAAGAATTATATATTTATGTATATGAGAACACTGTAGCTGCGGTATACTGACCACAAGAGGGCAATGGATCCCATTAAAGATGGTTGTGAGCCACCATGTGGTTGCTGGGAATTAAACTCAGGACCTCTGGAAGAGCAGTCAGTGCTCTTAACTGCTGAACCATCTCTCCATTCCCCTGATTGTAATTCTTATACTAATTAATTTGATTGCTTTGGGTCATTACTATAACATTGGATAATAAAACAATTTGGTGCTAAAGAAAATAGATGTATTTAAACAGTGATGGTAATGTAAACATTCTTTTCATATTGTAAATTATTTTTATGTCTTAAATTGAAATAGATTTTTTCATACAATAAGTCCTGATTATAGTTTTCCCTTCTTCATTTCCTCCCAGATACTCTCCACATTCCTGCTCACCCAAATTCAGAGTCACTTTTTCTCCTCATAAGAAAAAAAAAAAAATAAGCATTTAAAATGATGAATAAAATAAAATAAAAACAAACCAGAACAAGTTACTATTACTGGGATGAAACACATGACCAATACATACTTGAGAAGAATGAGTTCATTTCATTGAGTTCCATATAATAGTTAATCAAAAGCAGTGAGGGCAGGCATCTGAGCAGGGAAGAGTCAATAGAATACTGTTTACTGGCTTGTTTTCCACGGCTAGCTCGGCCTACCTTCTTATAGAAGACAAGTCCACCAGCCCAGAAGTGGCCCCACCCATCACAGACTTGGCCCTCCCACACTAATTACTAATGAAGTAAACTCCTTATAGATTGCCTACACCAGATCATTTTGGAGCATGTTTTTAAACTGAAACTCCCTCCTCTCTGATGACTCTAGCTTGTGTCAAGTTGACCTTAGTGGAATAGTAGGATGAAACAAACAAACGAAAAACAAAAGGCAGAAAAGAAGTGTCAAAGATAAAGTACAAAAACGAACGGTACAGGCAGGAAAAAAATAATGTGAAATTGAGAAGATAAATAAAAAGAAAAGATAAATAGATTACTAAATAAAATGTGTGTCTGTGTCTAATGTCATTGTGTGCCTCCTACTGATGTCCCTCATATCCCAAAATGCATGGTTTTGAGCCTACAAAGATGCTAAGAAAACTCTAGTTGTCAGATTCAATACTAAGGAACGTTGGATACAAGCATCCTATAAACAGTCCTTCCTGTCATTGTCAATGGAATGATCTTTTCAAAAATCTATACTCACCAAGAAAACTGACAATTGTCATGTTACATTCTGTCCTACATGTACTTTATGCTTATGGTAACTAGCATGCTATCAAACCTCTAAAAGAATTAAGTACCGACAAAAAATTATTCCCATAGTGTTATGCCAAAATGCCTTTAAAAATCTGTATATGTATCCCTCTTTTTTAAAAATAAAGTTGTAAGAGAGATAAAAAAAGAAAATAAAATCTATCCCCATCTCCTTTACAGTAGTAGAAAATATCCTATATTTCAGTGAAACAATAAAAACTCTGGTTAGTCAAAGCTATTCGAAAACAAAAGAAAATGATTGGGGAGGACACAATTCTAGATCACAAGATGCATACAAAACCATAGTAATAAAAGCAAAAGCAAAGTGGTATTGAGAGACAGAGGAGAAAGAATTGGGGGGAGGGGAGGAAGAAGAAGAGGAAGGGGAAGAGAGGAGGAGGAGGAGGAAAATGAGGAAGAGGAGGAGGTAGTGGAAAAGAAGGAGGAAGGGGTGGTGGAAGAAGAGAGGCAAATGGAACTAAATGAAGACCCAAAACATGAGAACCATAACTTCAGAGATATAATATTTGACAAGATACTAGAAACATATGCCAAAGAAAAGAAACCATCATCAGCCAATATTGCTGGGAAAATTGAAGTTCTACATAGAGAAAAATATTACTCTCATATAACTATCAGTTTATAAAAAGCTCTCTACACATAGATCAAAGTCCCTAACATGAAATCTGAAACTCTAAAGTTGCTGGAAGAAAACAAATGCAGTATTTTTTATGATATAGATGTAAGAAAGGAGTTTCTGAAAAGATTCCACTCTATAATGTCAAGAGTTGGCAAGTGGGACTTCATAAAACTCAAGAATTTTTCTTTTTTTTTTTCTTTCATTTTTTTTATATCAGATATTTTATGTATTTACATTTCAAATGTTATCCTCTTTCTGCCCTCACCCTTCCATCTCTCCCCCCCCCTACTGCTTCTAGGGAGATGCTCCCACTCCCATCCACTTGCTCCCCCCACAACACCCTGGCATTCCTCTACAATGGGAAATAAGCTTTCACAGGACAAAGGGCTTCTCCTCCTATTGATGCCAGACAATGCCATCCTCTGCTACTACATATGTGGCTGAAGCCATGGGTCCCTCCATGTGTACTCATTGGTTGGTGCTTTAGTTGCTGGGAGCTGTGGAATGTTTGGTTGGTTGGTAATGTTCTTCCTGTGGGGTTGAAAATCCTTTCAGCTCCTTCAGTCCTTTCTCTAGCTCCTCCATTGGAGTCCACATTCTCAGTCCAATGGTTAGCTGCAAGCATCCTCCTCTGTATCAGTATGACTCTGACAAACTCTCTGAGGAGGCATCTATATCAGGCTCCTGCCAGTAAGCACTTCCTGGCATCAGCAATAGTGACTGGGTTTGGTTTGGTGGCTGCATATGGGGTAGATCCCCAGGTGAGGCAGTCTCTTGATGATCTTTTCTTCAATCCCTGCTCCATTTGTCCCTTTATTTGTTCCTGTGAGTGTTTTGATCTCTCTTCTAAGAAGGACTGAGACATCCACATTCTGGCCTTTCTTCTTTTTGAGCTTCATAAGGTCTGCGAACTATCTCATGGGTATTCTGAACTTTTTGGGCTAGTATCCACTTATCAGTGAATGCTAGTGTATTCTTTTGTGACTGGGTTACCTCACACAGGATGATTGCTTCTAGTTCTATCCATTTGCCTAGGAACTTCATGAAGTCATTGTTTTTAATAGCTGAGTAGTAAATACTTCATTATGTAAATGTACCACACTTTCTGTATTCATTTCTCTGTTGAAGGACATCTGGGTTCTTTCCAGCTTCTGACTATCCTAAATAAGGCTGCTATGAGCATGGTAGAGCATGTGTCCTTGTTATATGTCATACCCTTTCCCATATTCCCCTCTATTATCACCCTATTCCATCACCCCTCCCCCTGCCTCTATGAGAGCATTCTTGTACCCACCAATCTACCCCCTCCCACCTCTCCGTACTGGCATTCCCCTACACTGGAGGCATTGAGCCTTCACAGGGCCAAGGACCTCTCCTTTCATTCATGCCCTATAAGGCCATCCTCTGCTACATATGAGGCTGGTGCCATGGGTCCCTCCATGTGTACTCTTTGGTTGGTGGTTTAGTTTCTGGGATATCTTGGGAATCTGGTTGGTTGATATTGTTGTTCTTCCTATGGGGTTGAAAACACATTCAGCTCCTTAAGTCCTTTTACTAATTCCTCTATAGGGAACCCAGTTCTTAGTTCAGTGGTTGGTTGAGAGCATCTAACTCTGTATTTGTCAGGCTCTGTTAGAGCCTTTCTGGAGACAGCTATCTCAGGCTCCTGTTAGCATTTAATTATTGGCATCCACAATATTGTATGAGTTTGGTGACTATATATGGGCTGGATCCCCAGGTGTAGCAGTCTCTAGATGACTTTTCCTTCAGTTTCTGCTCCACACTTTGTCTCTGTATTTCCTCCTGTGAATATTTTATTCCATCTTCTAAGAAGGACTGAAGCATCCATGTCTTGGTCTTTCATTTTCTTGAGCTTCATGTGGCTAGCGAATTGTATCTTGGCTATTCTGAGCCTTTAGTCAAATATCCACTAATATCTGAGTGGATACGATGTGTTTTTGTGATTATTATATATAAAAATACACCATAAGTAATAACAACAGAAACAACCTCAGAATAATACACAAATAAATATTACAAATAGAAGTTATAAAAAACACAAGTAATGACATATATAACTTTCTATTAATGAACAAGCACTTTCTTAGAAATATGGCACATGAAAAAATACTTGAGAAAGAACCAAATATAGATTTTAAAAATGTAAATCATACAAGCAAAATTAAAATCTTATACTCTAGCTATAACTCCACAACAGGCAGAGATGACAAAAAATATTTGTAAACATGTGCGAACACATTCAAAATCCAGTTCAAAGGGTTGAAAGTCCAAGGGGAGAAAATACAGAGAGGAATGCAAAGATATTCTAGATCAGAGGTTCTCATTCTGTGGGTCGATACTTTGGAGGTTGATTGAACCTTTCACAGGGGTCTCCTAAGACCCTTGGCAAATACAGATATTTACATTGCAATTCATAACAGTAACAAATTTTCAGTTATAAAGTGGCTATGGAAATAATTTTATAGCTGGGGGTCATCACAACAAGAGAAAGTGTATTAAAAGGAGGCCACACTAGGAATATTGAGAAGGACTGGTCTAAATTGTGGCTAATTCGAGTTTCAGGTAAAGAAGGAGCTAAGCAAAATACAACATGGTGAAAAATGAAATTTATCCTGAACTAATCCATGGTGTTGAATTCTATACAGCGCATGTTTGAAATTAAATCCATATTTGCATCAACCATATATTAAAAGAATAGAACATTTAAAAATAATAATTTCTATAGCCAGAATTATCAGGGTTAGACTGCAAGAAGTGTGTTTCCTGTTTCACAACTGATGAAGTTATACTTAAAGTACTCAGATTTTCTCCAGTGCAGAACCTGTCAACCTTAAGCAGCATGCAATGGGACTGAAAGTTGATGTCTAAGAACAAAACAAAAACATAACAAGGATGACAGTTAACAGAAAGTTGATGTAGGAAATGAAATCACAAGCTGGAATTCTGTATCATAGAAATATATTTCCAGTGTTAGATATGTTCAGGTAAACCCCCCTGAATTTTCTGGCTGATCCCCATTAAATAAAAATATTTAAAAACATATAAGTTAGGCAGATGGTGCTAGTGGTGATGGTTGTGGAGGTGGTGGTAGTAGGTGGTGATGGTGGGTTGTGTTGGTGATTATTTAAATGGACTATGAACACACTGGATAACAAGTTATGTAAGTAGACTTAAATGTTATCAAGACATATTAACTCAGTGGTAATATCTGGCAAAGTTCATTCTCTTTGATTTCTAGAGATATTTTTTAATTTATTGTTTTTTTAAGGTTTGTTTATTTATTTCATGAAGGTGAGTACACTGTAACTGTCTTCAGACACACCAGAAGAGGGCATCAGATCTCATTACAGATGGTTGTGAGCCACCATGTGGTTGCTGGGAATTGAACTCAGGTCTCCAGAAGAGGAGCCAGTGCTCTTAACCACTGAGCCATCTCTTCAGTCCCTTTAAATGTATTGTTGCAGAAGATATAAAACATTATGAATAAGAAAATACTTTGATAAAATTAAACATAAGTTAATAATTTAGAAAACAACATCATGAAATTACATATATGTAAAGTACAGAAAGAAATATTGATTTTCAGTCAAGTGGATATAAATTTAGTCTTATATTTTTCTAAGTAAAGGGGAAATTAGAGCTGAATTTGGTGTTAAACATGATTAACCCAGCTCTCCAAAGGAAAAGATTGATGATCTCTGACTTTCAGGCCAGCCTGGACTCCATACCCTGTTTCAAGTTGTCTGAGGCTACATAACAGAATGATTTTTAAAAAAAAATTAAAAAATTTGGTTATTTCATATTTCATTATAGCTCATATGCACAGTGTGATTTGTAGGACTAGAACCTAAATGAATATGTGCAACTAACTTCCACAGTAGTAGAAAAAAGAAGAAAAAGCGGTAAATACAATTTGAAGGTAAGCAAAAGGACATAGTGCAGGCATGATGAATGGAAATCACAAACTGTTGAATGAAGTCACGTGCATCAGTCATGGTAGTCAATTTCCCATTGCCTTGGTGAATTCCGTGAGAGCAGCAACTTAAAGTAGGCGAATTTGACTCACAAACCCTGTGGTTTTCTTCCATGGTTCCAGGGGTCTGTTTAAGGAACCTTGAAAAAGTCCATATTCATGATGGTGGCTATGAATGAGACGTGAATTTTTCTAAAAGCAGAAAAGTTAGGAAGTATTCTGGGTTTAGTACCCCCCTCAAGTGCATGTTTCTATTGATTAACTGCCCCTAGCCTATCACCTTTTAAGGATGCCACCTGCACCCACAGTATTGGGAACAGGGCAAGGATCTTTCAACAGCTGAAAATTCAGGGAAATTTCAAACAGTAACAGCCCAACCTAGCTATAGATGATCCATTTAAGATTAGGTTAAGCAATCTAATACATGAGGAAATTATTTTTGTTATTACAATTTCCAATACTACAAATACAAATGAAATAGGGTTTAATAGACTTTAGTCAAGAAAAAGAATTATTTACAATATTAAATGTTCCTCACAGCTCCATCACTGAGAGCTGCTCATTTTATAAAGAGAGTGTGCATGTTTTAGAAGTTGTGTCTGGGATAGGCTTCTAAAGTCGTGAATTTTGCTGAGCATTGTGGGCACATGATTAGACTGAATTCTTGAAGTAAAAAAATAATTTTTGTCTTTACTTATATATGTCAGAAATGTCAGAACAACTAGAAAAGTAATATGTAAAGCACATCCCTAGATTGGGGTCATTGCCATGTCTAAATATGACTGTGTGCTTCTTAAATGCTTGGAACTGATTCATGTATGGGATTTGGAAGATTTGTAAACAAGGAAAAAAAACTCAAGAATTCTCTAAGCCCAACTGAATTTGTAAATCTGCTAGGAGTTCTGGACATCAGAATGCACAGAAAATTTCAGACAGAAAGCACTGCAGTCATGAGAAAATAAATATATTGTTTAACCATTTACGAAAAGCTATTCACAATAGGTCATCTGAAAAAAAAAAAACTGTGTCTGTGTCTCGTTCATCTCCTGAGACACTGGAAAAGACTTAGATCTCTCCGAAGAGCTACTTGGTTAGATAAACTGTCACTTGTCAAGCTGTGGCATATTTAACACCATTTTTAGGAAGGGTTAAGTTGAGAAAGTAAAGATTTCGAGTAAAGGCAGCAGAAAGACTTAACACTTAAGAATGTGGTTGTAAAGGCTTAGGGTAAGAAACACACAGATGACAACCATAGGAGAGGCATAAAGTAGCTGATTATGTGGAGGGAGGGAGGACATCAGAACAGGGAACTGGTGTGGCTGTGGATATGTTATTGGGGTGGAAAATGAATTATGAAAAATGTGCATTCTATAAAGACACACATCACTTTCCATGGTCACTTTAAAATTAACACCAAAGCCTTGTCAGTAATATATGAGAGAGAAGAGTGGAGGAATATTTGAATATGGCATAGTATTTTAATGAACAGGTAAGACAATAATGGAACAATACAAAACATGTCTTAAGGAAATATCAGGAATTGAGAAGACATATCAGAAGATCCAGAGTATGAAAGAATAAGTTTTTTTCTGATAGTCTTATTTTGAGACGAGATCTCTGAGGCACTGTGCTGACTCTGAGCAGAAAATGGCACCACTGAATTTCCTTCACTGTGTTCAACTGTGCAGGCGTTCAAATACGACTGCAGCCTTAGTCCAATTTGCCTGGTTAATGCTTGATCATCCGACACCTCTTGATGTTATTTACACAGCTGAAATACAAATATATGTTGGAAATTCAAAACAATGTAAGTGGTATTTAAGCCAAGTTTTTAAAAGAAAGCCTAGGAGCCCAGGCTACATGTGACAGGGCAGGGTAGCTGCATGGTCTTAACTCTCCTCTTCCTAGTCCAACACAAAGTAGTACAGGTCCTCTTCAACATGCCCAATCCAGTGATGTTCTATCCAAAAATAAGACAAATGACTGTGCTCTAAACTCAGTGAAGCCAACGATAAAACTGTCTACTACCCTTTTTGAAAGGAATTTGTCACAGTGAGGAGAAAAGTTACTAATGCAGTCATAATGCACTTCATTTTGTATGAACTAATTTAACACACCAGGCAAAAATTAAAGTTGCAACAAGGAGAGATTTCAACAATTATATTAGGAATGTTTACTGACTTTTTTCACTAATTTATAGACTATTTCAAAGAATTAGTAAGGATATGATTTGATAAACATGTTAAATAAATTATGGGTGAATGTCATATAGTGCATTGATTTGCTGGAAGCATATTTGCCCCTGAAAGACAAAAGAATATTTTTCAAACCTGAAGTCTTGCTGACTTTAAAAAGGACTGAAAATTATTAAAGATGACATTCTTGTGTAGTGCATTTTCTGAATGAAATGCTATTAAGTTTTAAGTAAATACCAGTAAACTAACAAAAATGATGCTTATTTGGTTATAGGTTAAAATGCTTAGAAGTACATATAGAAGAAATTTTAACTATCTTTTCGAAAGGAAAAAATACAATACTAAAACATTAGGGTTCCCCAGATCAGTGGTTAATTTAGAGAAAACAGATACTATTTTTGCACCAATAACAACACTAATAAATTGGATGCAAACTGGCAAGTCTCCTTCATGAGAAAATAATACAGAAGTAGCTTTGTGGAAGGAGATGAGGTATAATAACAAATATTGTAATGACTTCATGTCAATATATTTGAACAATACTGGAAGGTATGAAAACAAAAACCTTAGAGAACTCTCACCAAAGCTAGCCCAAATCCAATTTAAAAGTTAACAACATGACTAAAAGTTGTTCTTTCATTTTTTTTAAGTAAGTGTCTCACTACATATTCCTGACTGTATTTACTATGAACCCAAGACTCACCTTGAATATACATAAATCATCTGGCTCTGTCTTCTCAATGCTCAGAGTAAAGGGATGCAATACTATAGCTTAAACCACAATAACCATAAATAAATATATAATGAACATAAATATGTAACAAAATGAATAAATAATCTCACAATACTCTAAATTTAAATAATATATCATTTAACAAAATATATACAATTTCTCATGTGGGAAATATTAAAATTTTGAAAATTGCCTGAAAACCTCATATATATACATATATATATATGAGAGTTTTTCTGAAATTTATATTATATATATGTAATTTATGATATAATATATATTATATATGTATTTGGTCATAAAATATAGTCTTCTTAAGTTAATGGCTTATACAATACAAATCAATTAAATTTCAAGGGACAGTAATTTTTGAAGTGGACAAGCATAACCAAAGTTTAGTTTATTAAGTAAACATCCGTAGACCATTGGAATAGATTTAACAATGACAGAATGAGAGAATTCACCACATCAGTATACAATTTACTAAAATTTGCAGAAATTAAGACTATAAATACACTGAAATGTGGCACAATGGTTTACTATAAGGTAGGTCAACGGAATTGTGAACCAAGTTAGGGACTTCTCCATTTATGCTTAGTTGATGATGGGAAGGAGATAGCTATCTAAACCAGTGGTACATAGAAAGTCTTCTTAAACTATTAATATTTATAGATGTATTTATATGCAATAAAGGCTTTAAATTTTAAATAATTTTAAAAGTCATTTGCCAATTCTTAAAGGATTTCATATAATGTAATTTGAATATGGTTTTCCCCTGCCAATGGTTGTCACTTAAGCACTTCCCCCACCTTCCCTCTCCTCCTAATCAACTTCGAGTTTTCCTCTTCTATCCAGTTCTCATCTAGCCACGTTTGTGTTGTCCAACTGCCAAGCATATTGTGTTGTCACACAGGGGCCACGTCATTAAAGAAAACTTATTCTATCTCTTTCGAAGGCCATTAAATGGCAACAGACCCTCAGTTAGACTTGGGATTTCATTCCTACTTCCTCTCTGCTGGGATTTTATGTTTTAAGCTCATACAGGTTTTTGTGTGTTGTCATAATCACTGTGTGTTCATATGGAGACCTGTCACACTAAATTTATAACCTCTATTCTTAACATTTCTCTGAACATTAAGAGGATGAGTGTGATATATATGTCCAGTCTAGTACAAAGAATTTCCTTGACAATCTCTCTATGTTGACTCGTGGAAGGTCTCAGTAAACAGACACCTACTTCCAGAAACTTCTCTGATGAGAAATGAGAGGTTCTCTAATCTATCTTAATATTGATGGGTCATCCAAAGTAGTTTTAGTAGTTATAGTTTTAATAATGTACACTTAGGATAATAGAGCCTATGATCTATCTACACACATATTCTTTCTCCCTTAATTCCATGGAAGGGTCTCACCTCATGAAGTGGATCTTAGAACCAATCAAAAGATGGCAGGTTACTCTCATAGCATTTGTGCCACTGGGCAAACAGTGGGGATATCTTGGCAGGTCAGTCATGACTAGAGCTTGTACTGTCAAAGCTCAATGTGGTTCATGACAAATTTTCTCATCTGGTAGTGTATATAATGCCTTCCAATAAAATGAAGGCTAACCAGTAGGGATGAAGCTTCCAGTGAACACAAGCTTGATTTCTCTCTGCTATGTTTCTCAATTATAAAGTGTCCTTTGTAAATGCCTCTTACTATCAAATTCTGGAGGGTAACCAGAGTACTATTGTGGACTGTGATGCTTGCTTGGGAGTCCATGGGAACCCACTGACCAATAGTTTAAAGAATTAACTTATTCCTGGTACTGATTTTATTTATAATATAAGGTATCTCCTTGGGGTAATTATTTTTTTCCGAATTTATTTAAAGGAGCAGGACAATGTCAATTAAATTTGTAGAGAATTCTTCCATGTATAAACTTGACAAATTGAGTTTATAATTTGAATGGAAAGTCGAGTGCACAAGTAACTAAAATAAAATCTGTAAAGATAAGTTATTTTCATACATGTAAACTGTCATCTATCACAACTTTTAGAAACTACAGAATTACTCGTGTGTCAAACAGCAATGCTATTGAACTGTGGCATATGCATTGGATCAAAAGCAGTGCAATAACTAAAATGAAATATAATAGAACCACACCAAATACACAGTAGCTTTCAAAAACACCTAAAAAAAAGAAAAAGAAAAGCTCCAGGATTCTTATATTTATGTGTAGGTTGAAATCAAACAATGTGGGGCCTGGACAGATTTCTCAGTGTTTAAAAGGACATGCTAGTCTTGTAGAGAACTGCAGTTCAGTTCCCAGACTGCACCTAAGGCAGCTCACTAAGACCTGGAATTGTAGCTCCAGGGGATCTGATGCTTTCTTCTGGTTTCTGTGAGCACTGGTATAGGTGCAGAAAAATATATACAATTTCAAAATAAGCATTTATAAGTAACAAACACTATTTTACTCACATGCCTAAGAAGGGGAAGTAAAAAAGGATTTCAAGAAAGATAATATTATATACTTTAGTATAAATGTTAAACTTGGGGTTTTTTCATAAAATTTATGATTTGAGGAGTCTGTTCTAATTTTTTAATTAATCAGAGATCTCATGGACAATTTGTTTTTTAACTTATAAAATTCTTGATTCTTTCTAAATCTTAGAATTTCATATTTGTGCTTGGTTAATTTTTTGTGCATTCTATAATAGTTTGAAGCTGAGAATAAGTTTTGTGTTCAGTTCATAGTCTTTATGGGCTTCCTTTACTCCCATAAAAATATATTAGGAGCCCTTAACTTGTTTCTAAAAATGTGAAATTCATCAGAAAATCATTCTTTAAAATAAACTCTTAGTACATGAAATAATAATTCATCTTTTCATGAATAATAAAAGTATCTTCCTGAGGTGTCTGCAGAACAAAATTCTCTTCATATTCTTCAGGCTGTATCGATTCAATGTATAAAATACAAGGAGTTTATTTATTGTTATATATAATGCAAGCAACACTTTTGTATGAACTATCATAATGACTGAAAAGCATCTGTATTTAATATAAAATAACAAAATCATTGTAAAATAATTAAAACATTATAATAGGCAAAACAAGAAGTTCATTATAAATGTATGTGTGTGCTACAAATATTTCTGTTACATTGTTATGCAATCATTTATGATTATAGTTATATCAAGAAAATTTTAAATAGCTTATTTAAAGCTTGTAGATTTAATGAATTGATACAGCATCACATATTATCTTCTATTGAAATAAAACAGGTAAAGGAAATTAAGTCAGTAGCTTAGCTACCATTCAATAAAACAAATATGAATAAGTATTATTATAGATGTCTTTTTATCAAAGAGCAAAATCCTGTTTACATGTGTATATCAAAACCAGAAAAAAATTAACTATCAAAACAAACATCAATACTATATATTTGGTCAATATGTTGATATTATTCTGAAAACCAACCTAATTACATCATTACTCTTGATTATTCTTTTGGGTGGGCCCTAGTTTGAATGACCTACCATATTAACACTCCCTAAGGGAATCTAAGTTAGACAGAGGAATATTTTCCAAGGATAATTAAATTAAAAGAGTGAAACAGGAGAGAATCATGTCAATGGAACCTCCTTCATGGTTATTACGAAGCAATTGCTAAAAATTATTTGAAATAACTTAAAATCAATTAGGACCATACACCCTTCTTATCTCTTGAAAATTGATTTTTCTCTGTAAAAGACATGTGAGAACCCTTACATATTATGAAAGAAAATATAGTTTTTTCCAAAATATCTGTTGAAGCTTCAGAATTGTTCTAAGGAGAACTTCCTGGACTAACTTCCAGAAAAGGGTTATCTCGACCATTGTGACTAACTCTGAAGTCTTTCCTTCATTCCAGTAACCTCTGGAAACTTTAACTCAAGCAGACTCTTTTCTTTGCAATATTGGTCTGGTCTGGTTTGGGCCAAGGGAGACAATGTTAACACTACACAAAATGGAATCCATTTTATTTCCATTTTGGGAATATATATATAATCCAAAGGTTAATACAGGACATCCTTCTTAGAAAAATTCTAAATCTTTAGCAGATATTATATATCTATTATATAAATTATATATATATATATTCGTAATATGTAAGGGTTCTCCATGTTTTTATGGAGAAAAATCAGTTACTATATATATATATATATATATATATTGGGTACTGCTGTTATTCCTTTTATATAACTAGGATATTCATAAGAAGAAGACTAAGAAGAAGCAGAGAGAAAGTAAGACAGCTGTGTATCGCTCCACAGCTTAAAGGTGAAAATCCAGTGTTCTCTGTACAAGTTACTTTTGTATAAGCACAAGACAGATGGAATACAACTTGCGAACATTCCTTAAATTAGTTACTCTCAAAGTTAACTTACTATATGTCACAACTCAAGTCTTCTGTTCGTGAATATCAAAGTGCTGTGCCATATTCATATGAAATTATAGGGGGAAATGTAAGGTCTATAGCTACTTCCTTGTTCTAAAAATGATGTCCTGTTGAAACTCTTGGTAGTATTACCTAGAAATAAACACACAGCAAGGATAAGGCAGGATCAGTATGGATTTAACCTCCAGGTTTCAGGTGTCTGGGCAGAGAACTGTTTCTGATTCTCAACAGTTGACCACAAAATTTTTGTCCTTGGTTTTTATTAAGTACTAGAACAGTAAACTATTTATTTTGATAAATATTTTATCACATATATACATGTAGAATACATCTAAATGAATTATATAATTTTTAATCAAGTATATAAAAATATTTTATCAAAGTATTTCTTGGTTCTTGGCATTCTCTTAAAAGTTTTGTGTCAGGAAAATATCTCTCTTGTTTCCTTACTTTAACTTGGTTCCAGGCACAGTAACAAATGTTCGAGAATATATACCACATAAGATTATTTTTTAGTTTATGTGACTGTCATGGAAGAAACTATGGAAATATCATTAAGAATACATTGTACACACATGAACAAATGACACAAATCAGCTGACGAGCACAATATCAAAAATATGCTATATTTAGACATAGTCTAGCTTTGTATAATTGCATAATGATCACTTAAAGAATTTTTTGGTATTTCAAAAGTATTCACTGCATCAAACAATTCTGTCTAAAGACAAGCTTATAAAATTCAAAAAATATATAGCTTCACAATTACCTTTAATCCCTCATATTTTATTTTACATAATTCCATTATATATAAATATATAATATATCTTATTCATTTATACATAATACAAAATATTATATTTTATATATGATATATAATTATTATATTTTGTATAATATTATATTTTTTATTTACTTACAGGTTTTGGGGGCATTCATAAAAGTCACTTTTATACCTCACCCACCAAACAACTCAGTTTTGAGAATGAATTCAAAAGTCTGAAACCTGCAAGTATTTTTTATTCTATTTTTAAAAATCTGTTTGGCCATAAAAATTGAATGAACTGAGTAAAGAAATGATGAATGCTGTTCTTAGCCTTTGACCTTACATATATAATTTTGGCTGCCTTCCCAATGTTTCTGCTTTTAATCTTTTTACCAACAGTCATGGCCTTTATTCATTAAGCCCTATTTTTTTCTCAGTGAACCAGTTCACGTATACTTAGATATGTCTTTAAAGAATAGTGATGGTGCTCTCACATTCAAATGGCTCTGAGAGAGTTATTGGTTTCCTGCCAATGCTGTCTCAGTTCCAGCAGCAGATTGGCCTGGTTAAGGAAGAAGCTGTAAACAGCCTATCAACAAGTATTTATACAGATGTTAATGAAACTCAAATTCTCTTAGTCTATTTATGCTAAATTCCACTTTCAGTTGCCCTTTATTTGTAAGGTATGAGGTAATAATTTCTTTGGTAAACATATCCTAGCCATTTATACTTTATAAAGAAAATTTTAGTATTTCCAGCCTGAGCTACATAAAATCAACCGTTTATCAAGATGACTTAAAATATTTCACAGCACAGGAAGAAGCATTCTGTGTAGCCACAACAATGCCCTCCAAAAGCTTTTGGTAAACAGATGAACTCATCTCTGCTCATGAATCCAAGACTAGTTCAAAATTATATTAAGGAGAAAAGCCATTAGAGAAAAAAGGGAATGGTCATGGGAAAGTTATCATGTGAATTAAAATATAACTACTTAGTTTATTTCTCTGTGCCCTACATGATAATTGAATCTTAATTTCCTTCAGTATAGGATATTATGCAGAAAATTTAGAAATTGATTTATTTGAAGCATATGGATTTAATGAGCACATTTTATTACCTTTTATGAAGGAAAGAATAATACTGCCATGAATTTTCAAATTACTTCATTTCTTTGGTGACCCTCTTAACAAAAGTGTTCTCCTTTGCTAGAGCTTTTGTATACTCTGGGCCTGTGACAAGGTCATCCTTTTGGCTCTGTGTTTTGATTTGCCAGTTCTAGTTGTCTTTTTTTTTTTTTTTTAATTCTGAGGTAATTCTGATGTTCAGAGTTAAGGATCCATTCTAATCCAGTAACTAGGTTAATTGTGTTTAGACACATGCTATCTTCTGTAATACTCCATCTTGTCTACACACTAAGAACCTCCACATTATAGTTCTCTTTTTAAGAATGGACAAAGAAATTGTGGCATATGCTCCTTTCTCATTGATATTTACTGAGCCTCATACAATGCACTGGGTATGCATACCAGACATCATACTATGCATTAGTATTATATTATAAGAGGCAAAGCATAAAAAGAGGAAATTATTATATGACTTAAGGAAAAGTTTCCTGGAATTCTTCTAGGGTTCTCTAAAATGCGCATTCATGTGCTTGT
This sequence comes from Micromys minutus, assembly GCF_963924665.1. NCBI lineage: Eukaryota > Metazoa > Chordata > Mammalia > Rodentia > Muridae > Micromys > Micromys minutus. The sequence continues at coordinate 29,504,250 of NC_137957.1, forward strand.
CACCTGTTGTTGTGAACCTGACCTAAGCAACAAAGGGAGAAGGACTCCTTTTGGTCCATGCCTCCAGTTCCCTATGGCTGGGAAAATGAAGCACATGATGTCCTCAGCAACCTGGTGGGGGCATGTCTGTCCAATTCTTGTCAACTTGACACATGCCACAATCATCTGGGAAGAATAAAACAAAAACAAACAAACACAAAAATACACTTCAATTGAGAAAATACTGCTATTAGATATACCTGCATAATGGTAGGCCCTGCACATTCTGAATGGTGCCACGTCTGAGTCAGTGGACCTGGCTTATATAGGAAATCAATCTAATCAAATGCCATGAGAAGCAAGCCAGTAAGCACCATCCATCTATGGCCTCTGGATCCATTTCTACCTTCAGCTTCCTGCCCCATGTTAGTTTCTGCTTTGCTCGATGTTCTTCAGTGATGGGCAGTGATTAAGGTGTGTAAGCCAAATAATTACCTTTTGCTCCAGATTGGTTTTGGTCAGTGTTTCATTACAGCAACAGAATCCAAACTAGAACAAATTGGTACCACAGAATGAGATATCACTGAGATTGGCCTAATCAAGCATTTTCTGGAGAGGATTATAGAAGGACTTTAGAGTTTGCAACTGAAAAAGCCATTGAGTGCTCAGAGTTTAAGAAGCCCATGTGGCAACTTGGAAGATGCTCACAGATGTATGGCTGACAGGGATTTATCTTATGAAGTCTCAGACAGAAGCAAAGGTTGTCAGGGCTGCTCATGTGACATATTTGAATTAACGTCCTCTGGTTTCTGGTCCATTGAAAAAACAGCAGTGATTAAAAATTTAAATGTTGACATGTGAACCAAGTATTGAAATGACTTTTATTTGTGCCATTAGTCTCTTCTGTCACCCCTTATTCTGACTGATTTTCTCCTTTCTCATTGTGTAAATTGAGATCTTGTTTTAGGATTTGAACTCAAATGATAAAATATTTCTCAGAGCATTAATGATGGTTAAAACATTCGTAGGCATGATGCTAAAACAAGAAGCTATGAAGTGTGGGTAGGATATTTAGGTTTGTATTCCTTGCTCTTTATTTTGAAGGGGGTAGGGAGAGTAGGCACCTGAATAGAATGCTCCCAGGCCTTCCTGTTTGATTCAAAATAAACAAATTTCCTGCAGTTTTTCTTATGACCTTCTCCTCTCCTTTCACACCCTCTCGTGAGTGGGCCTCAGGAGAAATAAACTCATAAAAAATAGGACTGCTATGAACATGGTGGTGCATGTGTTCTTACTGTATGTTGGAGCATCTCTGGGGTATATGCCCCGACGTGGAATAACTGGGTCTTTAAGTTGGACTATGTCCAATTTTCTGAGGAACCGCCAGACTGATTTCCAGAGTGGTTGTATCAGTTTATACCCCCACCAACAGTGGAGGAGTGTTTCTCTTTCTCCACAACCTCGCCAGCATCTGCTGTCAACTGAGTTTTTGATCTTGGCCATTCTGACTGGTATGAGGTCACACAAAAGAACAGACATAATATGCAGTCACTGATAATTGGATACTAGTCCCAGAAAGCTCTGAATACCCAAGAAACAACTCACAGGACATATAAAGCTCAAAAAAAAAAAAAAAAAAAAAAAAAAAAAGATCAAAAGTGAAAGCCTCAGTCCTTCTTAGGGAAAAATAAATAAATGTATAGCACCTCTCAAAGTGTGGTACATCTAGACCTTGAATCATTAATAATTCAAGAGCTAAGAATATAGCCTTATGTCAATTTTTGGTATTCAGAAATCATTATGTTTAATTTATACACACCAAGAAAAATTGACTGCTGCCATGTTACGCTCTGTTCTACATGTACTTTATGCTTTGCACACTATCAAACCTCTAAAAGAATCAAGTACTGACAAAAACATGTTCATATCGTTTTATGCCAAAATGATTTTAAACATCTGTACATGATCATAGTTAAGTAAGACTGAAATATCAGCCTTGGTTTAGAAAGAATCTTTTGGGAGGTATTTCCTCGCAGTCAACACAGAGAAGCTGTGGTCACTGAGTGGGGAAGTAAGGGAGGCAGCCAAGCTTGGTAATATCTACGAGTCTCCCACAGGTTACTGATTCCCACAGCACTGAGGGGTCACAGCTGAAGTTTAGCACTTAGTATCAAGAGTGATGTCCTCAAAGGGAGGTCATTGGTGAAAGTGTATTCTTATTTCTCAGTAGAGAACCCCAGAGATTCTGAGATGCCAAGAGAGTGGAAGAATCGCCCAGGAAAAGAGCAGGCATAAAGTAAGCATGAACCTAAAAGACAAGGTGATTGTGCTGTTAGTAGAACAGAAGTAGAGCTTCCTGCGGCCTTTGGTAATGGTTTTTACTGAGCCTCATTCGATGCATTATGTAGAGCCCAGAAGACAATGATTGAGTTCTATGTTTTGCTTTGATCCACTTGTAACTGTGCCTGGTTCTTGGAAAAAGAATTATGTAACTTACTATCTTTATCGGATCCCATAATTGAAATATATATATTAAAGATGTTTGACATTTTTAAGTGCTTCTAATGTATTTCTAAGGGCTATGGAACTTTTAAAATTATATTTTATGGCATCAAATCATATATTGAAGATAAAAAACAAAGGTTATGGTTTAATAGTGACAGGTTTAGGTGTAAAGCTGACAACCTGTAAATTGTCAACTTCGTATAGGTTAGAGTCATGTAGAAAAGGGTAAGGAACCTCAACTGAAACAGTGTTTCCATCATATTTGCTTGAGAGTAAGTCTGTGGGCATTTTCATGATGAAAACTTGATGAGTAAATGCCCTGGCCATTGGTAGAACCACACTTGAGCATTTGATCCTAGGTTGCATAAAAATAATATGAATGAGAAGTGAGATAATCAGTATTCCTCTATAGTCTCTGATTCATTTTCTCTCTCCAGAGATCTATTTTAGATGAGTTTCTCCCTTGGCTTCTTTCAGTAATGGGCAATGATCATGGTGCATAATCCAAATAAATCCTTCACTTCCCACATTCTTTTGGTTCACATGGTAAGATCCAAAGTAGGACACGGGTTTTCTTTTGTCTTAATGAATCAGGATGGAGAAAGATAGACTTCAACACAAGTCTGGGCTGTACCTTCAAAAGTCCGCTCATAATGGCCTACATCTACCTAACCACATCCCAAGTCCTTCACATTCTCCAAAAACTGCACAGCTAAATGAAGACTAAGTGTTCAAGCCATATCAATACCTAACCTAGTTTAAATATAAAGCACATTGTTTAATTCAGATAGCTTACTCTGAAGTATAATTTTTACAAACATACTTGATGAAGACTTGCTTTGAGTGAACAGAATACATATAGGCACAAAAAGCTGGGTAACTATAGTGTGTCTGGTAGATTATGGTAAGAATTTAAATGATGCTTCCTTCACAAGATCTAAAGCAAAACTTGTCTATACTATTTAAAAATCACTTTGAATATTATTCAAACACTGATAAGAAACAAAATTTTCAATTTTGGATTTGAAGATGTATAGTGGATTATTTATAAGTGATGAATTAAGGCTGGAGAGATGGCTCAGCAGTTAAAATCACTGGTTCCTCTTCTAGAGGTCTCGAGTTCAATTCCCAGATACTACATGGTGGCTTACAACCATCTGACATGGTATCTGATGCCCTCTTCTGGTGTGTCTAAAGACACTGACAGTGTTACCTAAAACAAACAAATAAACAAATCTTAAAAAAAATAAGCTTAAGAAAATGGATGCATATAGAGAATATCATCCTGAGTGAGATAACCCAGTCAAAAAAGAACAGACATAATATGCAGTCACTGATAATGGGATACTAACCCCAGAAAGCTCTGAACACCGCAGAAACAACTCACAGACTGTGTGAAGTTCAAGAAAAAAAAAAAAAAAGAAAAGAAAAGAAAAAACCATTATGCTCAATCCTTACACACCAAGAAAACCTTGGCTAATTACAGGTTACATCCTGTTTTACATGTACTTTATCCTCATTGTAACTAGTAAGACTTTAATGCATACTATCAAACCTTTGGGGAAAAATAAACCATGTACTGACAAAAATGTATTCGTATACTTTTATGCAAAAATGCTTAAAATTTGTACATTTGCCTTTGTTTTTTAAAATAAATTGTTCAAAAAATAATCGAAGTGTTAGCTTTTTATCTCTTTGAAAAACAATTCAGCTAAAAGAAGGAAAGATTTATTTTGGCTCACAGTATCAGAGCTTACAGTTTATGGAGTTTGTTGATATGCAAAAATAAAGCTGCTCACCTGCAGGTGAAAAGGAGAAAGAGAAAGAGACAGAGAGAAACAAAGGCAATATATACCCTTCAAAGGCTTCCCAGATAACCCCTCAGCTCACAGATTTTACTGCCTCCATTGCCCATTTAATCATTGTGGATTTATGCATTGGTAAAATTTGAGACCTAGTACTACTACTACCTCACTACAATCTCAAGGATGTTGCATCTTTAAAGAATATTTGAGCCTCTGAGAGTTTTACAGTTTGAAACCATACAGAAGTCTTTTATCTAACAAGGAGATTAAAATAGTGATCCAAGGATTTAACTGACATCACTTTACATGGGCAGTATAACTAAAACCTTGGGGGCCAGTATTGGCAATATACTGCATAGCCAAAGACAAAAGATAAACAGCTGGTGCTGAGGCAATCGTCATATGATCCGAGATGAAACGTACTGTCAAGAATTAAGCCCTCTAATGTGACTTTATCGTATGGTTACCAAAGAAGCAAAAAATAGGTAAGTGTAATGAAACACAATCTAGAGGAAATGAGGTTTTTGAGGAGTAATAACAATGATGTCTTGAAGTCATGGCTACTTTTCTATTTCAATGAAGAGACACTGTCTTAGGGTTTTCATTCCTGTGACAAGACACCATGACCAAGGCAACTCTTATAAAAGACGTTTCCTTGGTTCTGGCTTATTGGTTTGCAATGGTTCAGTGAAATGTATTTGTGGAGAATGAAGATCAGAGATATTTTTAAGCCAAATACACATATTATAACTTGTTTTCTACATACTGAGTATTAAGGTTTAAGTTATGGCTCAGCTAACCATCAGACACACAGCTCTTTCTACTTCCTTAAAGTCTGAATTGTACCTGGTATGGTCAAGCAAAAAAAAAAATAGTAGCTCACAATCCATTATCTGCAGAGGAGAGTCTTAACTTTATACAGTAACTGTGACAACACCTCTTTCTTTTGTGGCAATCTGGTTTATACTTTCTGTTTACCTGTGTGGCTATTTATGAAATATTTCTTCCTGTTAGTTCATTGGCCAGCCAGGGCTTATGAAGGAAGTCTTCATTCATTTGTGACAACCAAGAAAAGGCTGCCTTGTGAATCTGGTGGAAGCTTCGAAGAAGGCAGAACTTAGATATTAGAGAAAAATATACCTTTCTTTTAGACTTTCCTAAATGGTGACTCTAACATTTTGATTTTGAAAGCAGCATCCTCTCTCTCACCTATAAAGGAAATACAGATGTAAGATGTTCATTCACACCATATTCAGCATTATACATGCGATACTTGGTGTGTAAACAGTTCATTGTATGCACTTGCTATGATCTTTAAGATGTTTCCTTTACCAAAGAACATAGAAATATTCTCATCTCTAGGATAAACAGTAAGTAAAAGAATGTCTCAAATTAATGACTAGAAATTTGACATTCTTGTACTTATTTTTTCTTTCTTTCTTTTTTTAATGAACGTTGTCTCGGCTTGTCTGACATTGGCCATGGGCACCTTGACCCTGTAATGTCACGACATGTCAGCTTTTCTAAATACTTAGATTACATCTGCACGTGGAAAAGTTGGCATTTTAACCAGCAGATTTTGCAGTTTTATATTCTTGTGAGTTTAGTTACTGTGAATCAATATTACCAGCATGCAGTCTATCGAGTTCACAAAGCTAGCAGGCCCTTAGCAGTTATGAGGACTTCAACAAAGAGGCAGAGACAAAGGCCAAGCCCTGGCGCTAAGCAATGCTGCACAACGGCTGCTTGGTGGTGTAATTCTAAATTGTGTGATACTGATATAGCATGGATATTTGCCATGTTTTCACTCACACACACAGACACACACACACACACACACACACACACACACACACTAAAAGAGAGAACAGAGACAGAAATGCTTGTAACTTAACATACCAACTGCTTTTTGCATGTTAGTATTTTTACACGTTGTGTATGTGTTGAATATGAGTCACCTGTGTCACTGTAGGTGGTATGTGTCGATCAGAGGGCAGCCTTTGAGAATCCGATCTCTCCTCCTACCATATATGCAAATATCACAATGAAAATATTTATTTCGCAAATCTTATATGCATTCTTCAGAACTGAAAATAAAATTAACTAAACAAAACTTTAGTTTTGTATAATGAAAATTCTGTTTTAAATACCTCTGTTATAATCTATAATTTCCATTGTACATGAGGATCTTATGATGACAGTTAATCTTAAAATAAGCCCAAACGTAAGCCTGTTAGTAAAAGTCTACTGTCTCACAAAGAAAACCCCAAGTTTTCTAATTGATTCTTAATTTAAACAGTATTGGCTGCATTAAAACTTTCTTTCATTCTTCAGTGTAGATGAGATTGAAACTTAGACAGGAAGGATGCGTCATTTTTAATGATAGACATTATTTCCTCACCTTACCTGACTCGTAGCCTCTTTTATTATGATGGAATTCTTGGGATTATGGGAGCTACCTGGCCCAATTTTAATTCATTGAATAACAGAGGTGCACATTTCTTTCCAAGATGAGGAGGAAGAGGCAGTCTCCAAGGCAACCGCTGCACAGGAAAAGTTAGAAAGGAGTAAGGAGTACACCTACCAGTGGCTTCATACACAAGTCTGCTTTCCTGAAGCAACTAGTTCCAGAAACCTGAAATGGTGAGGTCATTTCCTTTAAATTAGATTTCGGTATTGTAAACATATCTTGAAAAGTGAAACCTGGGTTAATTGTGCTAAAACAAACACAACTTCATAGCCAAAAGCCTATACATCACATCGCCAGAGGCTTTCTTACAGAGTAGATTTAATTGTTCTTTATAGATTTCACCATAAAATGTTTAAGAAAAACTCTATTCTATAATGCTTAAAACCAACACATGAACCATGCAGTTTCTTCTACATCATAAACAAATCTGTGGTATCTAGTAACTGATGCTGTGTCAATATATAGCTTTTTTAAAAAATTGATTGTAACATTGATCGCTGCAATTCTAGATTACAATTTTATGCTATGTGACTTAAGCATTCATAACAATACAGTGAAAATTGAAACATTTTGTTCTTGACATAACCATTATGAACAAGGAAAACTAAAGTGATAAGTAGTTAATGTTTTATTTTAAAATATTCCAATTAATGCAAACTTAATTTATGTCATATCAACTAATCAAGTTATAGTAACAGTATCCTTAGAATTATAACAAACACAACAGAATCTTTTACTTACCTATATTAACATTACATGAGAGACTATTCACTTGTCGAAGAACTGATGTAGATGTAATAGAGTGGAAAATATAAACCATATTCTTGAGAGTGAATTTTACTTGTTTACACATTTAATATTATCGCTTACTAGTGAATAAAATCTCTATATAGTATAAGAAACAAACAATTGCTCATAATCTCTAGTTTCTATTTATCATATATAAAAGATTTCTTTGTAACTTATTAAAAATATCACTTTTAAAAATAAAAAAAAAACAACTTTCTCCCACCCACCTGCAGTATGTGTGTGTGTTGTATACACATTTTAGGGTTAATGCATGAATATTTGAGTCAGCTTTTAGTGCCCTTCTTCAGAAATCACCTGTGTCTCTTTTTTATTATTATTAGTTCTATAACCATTTTACACAGTGTGTTTGGTTCATATCATATTCACTTCCTTCCTCAACTCTTCCCAGATCCAAACCTCTTCTCCAACCACATAATTTTTATCTTTTTTCTTTAATACCACAATGTTTTGTAAGACATGATCTCTCTGGAGACTGGAAGTAACTGACTTAGGCAAGGTCATCTGTTCATTAAAGCCTAGAGATCTGTATATATCCCTGGCCCTCATCACCAAAGTTCTGTGATTGTAGGCTTTGGCCACCATGCCTGAAGTTCTCATGCCTGCATGGCACGCTGTTTAGTTACTTATCCATCTCTACAACTTCCAAAGACAAAATTTATTGAAGATAAAATATCAGTTTTCCAATCAAAATGAACTTCACTATAAATATTGTGTACATTAAACATGGTAGAGCATTAAAGGTAGAAAACGTTGCCTTTCTCAAGTGAAATTTTACAATTGTAAAAGTTAAGAGTGGTGATACAGGATTGAGATCCCAGTACTTGGAGGTACACACAATTAAACCAGGAGTTCAACCTTGTCTCTAACTACATGGTGAATTTGTGTCCAGTTTGGGATGTATCATACCCTCTTTCAAAGAGCCAAAGAATAATGGGGGAGGGAAGTAAATGTAATGTAAATACACTTAATACTTCTTTTATTTAATAACTCTTACAATTAATGCCTTCAGATTTCTGTTCATTTGGTGCTTATATTTTAAAAGAAGGATAGGTTTGAAGTATTAGTTAGGAATTATATTTGTAAAAATTAATTTATATACAGTAGAGGAAGTGTGTGTGTGTGTGTGTGTGTGTGTGTGTGTGTGTGTAATGGGGAATTTATTTCATGTAACAGTTTGAAGCTGTTTTTTCTATTATATATAAAGACATTTGAGGATTCTAAAACACTCCTGTTCAATATTTATGCCATAACTTGTTTTTCTTTCTTCTGGGTCACCATGTAGCCATCACTTCTTGCCTGAGTTAGATCCAGATGTACTTAATGGTGGAAGAGTTCAACTTGTGGTAAGAAATATGTTTAAGGTTAGAGAAAGATGAAAAATGTTATATACACAAGTGCTCAATAAAAACACTTTAAAATATGCTCATAATATGTTTAAACTATGAAAAGATGACAACTGTATACGTTTGGGGGCAATCTCAGATGCCATGTGTTAAAATAATAATGTACATTCTTGGCTTTAAATATATTACAATATGACAGTGTTTAAAATAATAAGTTTACTTGACATATGTAAAAATATTAACGTATTACCATCTTAAACTCTGGATGGGAAATTGCTTAATGAGATTATAGTCTTGAAAATCATAAGGGTTGAATTTGTAGATAACACAAGAAAAAAGCAGCAATATGAGTTCTGGTCTTGGAGAATCAAGCCCTATTTAAATGAACAAGTGATTATCATAGCTTAACTTTTCTAAGTCTTATGGAGCATTGTGAAACTCTGATTAATATTATTAGAGTATAAAGAACAGATTCTAAACATAGCAAGAAGTGTGTAGTCTTGAAAATGGGATGCATTTGCATGGTGAATTTACTTGTCTGTAAGCTACGTGAAGAAAGATTGTGTAAAGAGAGGGAAGGAGCCACCGTGGAACCCTGAAACGTGGGTCTCACCCATGGGAAATTTTCAGTAGCATCTCAGAAACTTTAAAGAAGAAGAGAGTGTTTGGTACTTCATAGTTTATGAAAGTGAATGACGTATCCCAATTAGAAAGACTAATAAATATCCTTGCTAAGATTCTACACAAGTTAAGAAAATAGATGACAATTTTGTTTCCCATGGAATATTTCATGTTCAAATATACTTTTCTTTATGACAAAAATAATATCATGTCTTTCAGAGCATTCACATATCATTTCTTGAACAGTTCTTTGAAGAGAAAGTAGAGAGAGAAAGTGAGAAGAGGGAACCTATGTTCATATTCATAATCATCACTCATTAAATATTTTAGTATAAATTTTCTGTGAGAGTACCATTCATGTGACGGTAATAATATTGGTCTGTCAGTATGTTAGTATTATATATGCTATTAACAATATTTCTGTATATAATTACTGGCCATTTCTGAGAAACAATGAAGGGGAAAGCATTAAAAAGAAGAAATAATTATTAATACAAACAAATATTATTATATATCTTACTAAACAACATTATAGCATAAGGCATAAGCAGTATCAATTTCTGAATGTTGATGAGCTAGAAGATAATTTCTATGCCTAAATAAGGCCAAAGCATGTAATATAGCCAAGGAAATTGGAAAGTAAAAGTTAATATTATTTTAAAATGTATTAGTAAATATGTCAACAATAGCGAAATGTCTGTTGATAATTGAATAAAAGTAATAAGTGGATCAAGTTCTGAAATTTTCCAGAGATTATCCATATTTTACATTATTCTGAAAATAGGTTCAAATTTTCTAATTAGTATGGTATTTATTTCCCATTTATGTTAGCATATGTATTAATGTTGTAATTCCTTAAAAATTGGTGAGGTGTTGTGCATGTGAACTCCCTGTTTCTAGACTACAGAGTGGTACAGAGAACTAATCTCTGTTGTTATATAATGTCTCTGCACTGTCTTCCACAATGTTTCCTGGCTTAGGTATAAGAGTTTGCTGTAGATCACCAATATCACTTAATCCCTGCATTATGATCAGCTCTGGTTTTCTGTAATGGTTTGATTGAGGCAAAGAGAAGTTACTTTGTTTTGTCTTAACTCAAGGTGAGAGCTACACTTATCTGTGGGCATAAGGGTTAGTTTGGGAATACAGTTTGAAATTATTCTGGTTGAGTATAGTAGTGGTAATAGGTTCTCCATTAAAATCAGTGATCTTACTAGTTTCAAGTAATTGGCTAGGTATCCAGTACCAGGCATGATTTCCCTCCTGCTGAGTGTTCTTTATGCCTAGTTAGAGAGCTCATGGTTACCACGAAGGTATGAATGCCACACATGCACCTTTACGGAAGACATTGAATGCTGGTCAGTATTTTGTTTCCTGCTGATACAGAATAAGGAAAACCTACAGGGCCCACCCTTACATAAATAACAGCAACTAAGAATAGGAGTGAGATCTTTCTAGAGAACGATCCCTCTAATTGGTTATACAGTACCACTCTTGTGCCCTGATATCAAATATTCACGAGAAACATTAAACAAACTTAACAGACTATATATATATATATATATATATATATATATATATATATATATATATATATATATATATATATATATTACAATAATAAAGAAAGAGAGGCCATATATTTGAAGAGGGACTTAATAGAAAGGTTACGTAGCCAGACGTGGAAAAAAATGACACTATCTTTTGAAGGTAAACAAAAATGTAAAAGATAAGCTAACATTATTGCTCCTGAACATTTTCAAAAGAACTGCACATACTGCAGCTGCCAAGAAATTCTTGATATAGCTGTCTCCTGGGAGACTCTATAACCTACCATCTGGGAGCCTGACAAATACAGACAGTAGTGCCCACAGCCAACCTTTGGACTGAGCATGGGGAACCCAATGGAAAAGCTAGGAAAGGACTGAAGGAGCTGAAGGGGTTTGCAACCCCATAGGAAGAACAACAATATCACCCAAGTAGATCTCTCCCTTCCCCCCACAAAGAGCTCCCCCTGACTAAACACTATCCAAAGAATACATATAAAGGAATCCATAGCTCCAGATGCATATGTAGCAGAAGATGGCCTTGTCTGGCATCATCTGGAGAAGAGGACCCTGTTCATGTGAAAGCAAGATGCCCCAGTGTAGGTAAGAGTGAGTAGGTGAGAAAGCACCCTCATAGAAGCAGGGAGTGGGCAATGGGATGAGGGTTTGTGGAGGGGAAACTTAAAAAGAAATGTTTGAAATGTAAATGAATGAAATATCTAATTAAAAGTACAAAAAAATTAAATAAATGTTACTATACGGGTTGAATATGACCAAAATAGTTCATATGAAATTCTCAAATAATTTTTCAAAAGTATTTATTTAAAATATAGCACAATGTGAGTGGAGGGAAAGGGGGTAACATTTGAAATGTAAATATAGAGAATAACCAATAGAAATGAAAAAATAAAATACAGCACAAATTTTATAGCCGCTTTGTTTATAACAGCTCCAAAATGTAACCAAAGTCCGATCAGTGGATAAAAAAATGGCAGTGAAACACTGGTAAATGAATGTACAATCAAAGGATTTCACAGCAATAAGCAAGATGAGTATTATCATATAGAAGAAATGTGCCTCTAGTTATGAGGAGTTTGCCTCAGATTCCTATATAGTGTACAATGTACAATTCCTTATGTAACACACTAAAAACCACAGTAGCAAATCAGTAGTTGCTCCTTAGCCTGGGGATGATGTAAAGGGTTTTCTTTTACAATGAAATAGCTTTTTGACTTGTTTAAAATGGAAGTTACACACACACTCACACACACACATACACACACATATAACATAAAAAATGATAGAACTACAAACAATACAAATACAAATGTTAAATGTAAAACCTGCTCAATGAATATTAGAGTCTGTGCTTTAGTAGTTTTATATCCCAAATAATAATTTGTTGACTTGTTAGAAGCAAAGATAATTGTGTTGTGACATAAAAATTTCTGAGAAAACTAAGCATAGGGCAAAAAAACCGTCTGGTATTGTTTTCTTCAACTTCCTTGCAAATTTTAATTAAAAAGTTTCAAAGTATGAAATTAAAGTCTGTGTGTTTCACTGAATATAAATTATTTAGAGATAGACTCGGTCTGCATTGTTAATAAGAAGGTGAATGTGTGCACTGATATTGATCTACTATGAAGCATCCTCATAATTCAGCTCTGCATAATACTGAGGTGTTAAAACCTAGAAACAGTCAATCTGTAAGTTATTAAAACACTTAGAATGAATAGACTAACTTTAGATCTTATAGACACAAAATACAATGAAAAATCATCTTACCGGAAATCATGAAAAGTCATCTTAGTTATGAAGAGTCCTGTTAACAAAAGGGACACCTACTGAGAAGAAATATATCATTATTGTTACTTTTGTATTACAATGGTTATGATGTTGATAAGCAATAATAATTTTTACCTCTATTATAACATTGTGGATTAATATTAAATATAAAATACATTGATGACTGAAACATCCTTCTGAAAGGATGTTAGTGTGCTCCCCAAAGAGTATATGTTGATATGTAAAACACCACCACCACCAATAACAACAATGATTTAAAAAGCAAGCAACAACAAAAAAAAATATTCACAAAGGAGCTTACAAGAGAATTTCATCTTTAAAACACTTGGTTTTCTCTTCCTTAAAATTGGTCCAACAGAGTTAGAGAAGATCTTTACCAACCCCACATCAGATAGAGGCCTAATATCCAAGGTATAAAATGAACTCAAGAATCTAGACACCAGAGAATCAAACAACCCTATTAAAAATGGGGTACAGAGCTAAACAAAAAGTTCTCAATTGAGGAATATAGAATGGCTGAAAAGCAACAAAAGAAGTGCTCAACATCATTAGCCATCAGGGAAATGCAAATCAAAACAACACTGAGATTCCACTTCATACCAGTCAGATTGGCCAAGATCCAAAACTCAGATGACAATAGATGCTGGCGAGGAGGTGGAGAAAGAGAAACACTTCTCCCCTGTTGGTGGGGTTGTAAACTGGTACAACCACTCTGGAAATCAGTCTGGTGATTCCACAGAAAATTGGACACAATACTACCTGAAGACCCAGTTATTCCACTTCTGGGCATATACCCCAAAGACACTCCAATATACAACAAAGATGCATGCACCACAATGTTCATAGCAGCTCTATTTATAATAGCCAGAAATTGGAAAGAACTCAGATGTCCTTCAGTAGATGAATCGATACAAAAATTGTGGTACATTTACACAATGGAGTACTACTCAGCTACCAGAAACAATGACTTTATGAAATTCTTAAGAAAATGGATGCATCTAGAGAATATCATCCTGAGTGAGATAACCCAGTCACAAAAGAACAGACATAATATGCAGTCACTGATAATTGGATACTAACCCTAGAAAGCTCTGAACATCCCAGAAACAACTCACAGACTATGTGAAGTTCAAGAAAAGAAAAAGAAAAGAAAAAACCATTATGTTTACTCCTTACACACCAAGAAAAATTGGACTAATTCCAGGTTACATCCTGTTTTACATGTACTTTATGCTCATTGTAACTAGTAAGATCTTAATGCACACTATCAAACCTTTAAAAAAATAAAAGCCAAGCAATGACAAAAATGTATTTGTATACTTTTATACAAAAATGCTTAAAATTTGTACATTTATCTTTGTCTTTTAAAGTAAAGGTCTTCAATAAAAATTGGTGTAATAAAAACCTGGATATATGTATTTAAAGTATATGTTAGGAAGCTAGAGACATGGCTTGGTGTTTGAAATAATTGCTTGTTCCTGTAGAGGACCTGGGTTCTCTTCCCAGCACCCAAATGGAGTTTTGCCCAATCTGTATCTTCAGTTGCAACAACACCCTTTTCTTGCTCCTTTGATGCCAGAATGCAAGTAATACAGATGTACATGCAGGTAAAACACCCATGCACATTAAAAATAAATATACAAAGAATTTAAAGCCTGACATTATTATGTCTTCACTTATGAAAGTACAAAGACGAAATATTTCTTATAATTATATAGATTAAACAACTGTTCCACTTCTTTAGTAAATAATGTAAAATGTATTGTTAGTTAAATTGTGGCAACTATAGGCAGATCAGATCCTAAATATCTAGAGAGTTCTGTTCAAAATTTATGTCTTTTTCATGAGATATAGGCAGGCCTTAGAATGGCACAGAAGGACAAGAAAAGGAAACTTGGCCGGAACAAAACAAGTTACAAGATTCTCTTCTTTTTTTCCTTTTTCTCCTAACTTAGCTATTTCCTTATTTTATTCTTTTACTTTTTTTGTTTTTATTGGATATTCTCTGCATTCACATTTCCAATGTTATTCTCTTTTTCCCCTACTCCCATCCTCCCTCCCACTCCCCTTCCTTCCATGAAGGAGCTTCCTCTCTGAGCCACCCTCTCCATCTCAGAGCCTTGGCATTCTCTACACTGAGAAAATGTGTGTTCACTGGACCAAAAAAAAGTTACTGTTTAGTAAATAATTGGTATAGAATTCCATTTAAAATACTATGTAAATTAAGTTTGTTTATACCATTATTTAACATTATGACATTTAACATATACTTTTATAGCATAAATATTTAATGTGTAGTTAGTTATATTGCTTTAAGAACAGTTTATTCCTTTATATTCATTGAACCTATATTGCCTAACTTAAAATACAAAAGAAGATATTTGGGAAAATATATCTGTGTACCGAATTTGTAAATATTTCTTTTGTGTTGCCTCTAACCACATGACATTTATATTGTATTAGTTGTTTACTAGTAATGTGTAGATGTTTAAGCTGTAGGGATGGATTTTGTAAGTTACATGTAAGCACTGCATCATTTGACTTATGTGACTTCTCATCTTCAGCACTTACCAGGGTCCTGGAAACTGTGGATTCAAAGGAAATGCTAAATAAGTATTTTTGTGTGTTCAATCTGCGTTTATGTTACTGTGGAAAATACATGAAAGAAAAACTTAGTGAAGGAAAATTCATTGTTTCAGCAACCCCAGTCCATAGTCACTAGATTCTGTGTTTCTGGAATTATGGTAATAGCAGTTAAGAGAAAAAAAAAAAAAAAAAAAAAAAAAACAGGAAGGCACCCCAAGGACAAGACATAGCCCCTAATGACATACTTTTCCCTGTAACTTACCCACCCTTCATTTTTCCATCTCCCAATTATCCCAATACATTTTCAGTTTATCAGTGGATTGTGCCATGGATTCTGTGTTCTCTCAGGATCCAATCACTGAAGATTAGCTCAGACCAAGCCATCAGAACATAAGCTCTTTGAAGAAATGCATCAGATATCAATAACAGAAAGTATACAGTAGAAAAGACATGGGTAGATAGATGATAGATAGATAAATAGATAGACAGATAGATAGTTAGATGATAGATAGATAGATAGATAGATAGATAGATAGATTTAGATGATTTAACAGGGCTATAGCCAATATTTCAGATATAGTATTTAAATATTAATAATCTATGCCCTATACAGTACTCACCGACAGAAATGGTTTGAGTCTGTGTATAGATTTTGTGTATAGGTTTGTGTTTAGATTTTGTAGGATAAAACTATCAGGATCCCACTTGTCAGGATCGTTGTCTTCAATGAAATAAAACAAAAAAAAATTTGCAAGTTTAAATTTAAGCTGTTAGAAGCCACTTTTGTGAAGTCATATGTTACTGTTAAATTTAACTTTAAAATGTGATTTTCTATGTTTTATGGTTTAAATTTAAGAATTGGCCTGAAGATTTGTTTATAGACGGCTTGAAAAGTTTGCTCATTAATTCAGATGTCAATAGTTGTTTGGGACTATTCCATTGTATATACAAATTTAAAATGTGTTATACAAAATAAATATGTAGAATTGAAATGTTAAAAGTAAGTTTACTTGAGAAAAACACAATAATTTTAATCATTTGTGAGTGAGAATGAGAAGGTGGGAAAAGAAAAGGAAGGAAAATGGCAAACCAGATGGGTTTCTGCTTGTTGTCTTATCACCAAAACAGTCAGGAGGAGAAGTTCCAAAGAAGAAAGGTGAGGGGAATAAAGATGAGAGAAGAGGAGAGGGAAAGGAAGATGTAGGGGAGGGAGGGAGGGTAGGAGAAGGAGGATCTGGGGTAGGAAAATAAAGGGTCTGAAGTTAAAACAGGGGAGAGTACAGCAGGGGTTTGGGCAGGAAGTGATGTCTAAAAGTGAAAGAGAATATTTAGATTCTGGTTCCTTGAGTCTATGTAATTCGTTACACAGATAACATTTTAACCACAGTGGTAGTTTCTTGTCTTTATTTCACTGTGTTTAAATTTCCCTCACATCAAACATTTAGGACAATACATTCTCACAGGAATTCAATTATGCAGTGGTTTGGGTTAGATCCCATCCACTTAGAAGCTGTTTTCTTTTCAATAAAAGCATCTTCTCCAGTGCACAGATTATTCTTGATAAATTCCTAATGATGCCAGACATCCTGTAAGAGAAGATCCTATAGGTAAGAAGCAACTCTAAGTTGATGCTAAGTATCAGTGTAACATAGTAATATAACCACAAAAGTAATTTCAGATGAAATGAATAACCCATTGGGTGCATGAAATATGTCTTGAAATTACTATATATTTAACATGACCTCAAAATTAGACCATTAAAGTGTAATATTTTACATGGATAATGGTTATAATGAAAGGATGTACTTAGTCTCTGATGCAATGGTACACAAATATGGAAAATTCATTTCGAGGATTGTTGACAGAAAACACCACTATACCCAATGTAAATACAAATACTGGAAAGATAACTTGACATGACATTTCTAACATTTAATTAGTATTAAATATTATACTTGGTCAGTAAGTGATGTTAAGCTGTTTAAAGTTTCACCCGCTGCTTTTAAGATTGATTTTCATCAAAATTACTGTAGTAAAATGTTTTCTTTTGTTGCGCGGACTCAAATAGCAAACCTTAATTTTAAAATCGGCTCTTATTTGCAAAAAAATGCTTTGACATAGTGCATTTGTTCTGCCTGGGCAGCAATAAAGGATTGTGGTATCATTTTGAAGAAGGTTGTTTGACAGAGCCTGTTTGTTTATTCGGCGTAATGTGAGCTGCATTCAGAAAATGCCATATTTTGTTTCATGATTGTATACATTCTCCCCGTTGCTCCCAGGCAAGACTTGTAAGCAGAGAAGACACGGATTTAGACCTTTTCTCCATGACCAGTGCAAGTGCTTTGTCTCTGAACAAAGAAAAAAAAAGCCAGACACAGAGATACTCGGCGGGATCCGCAAGTAAGCTATGGTTTCCTTCAGAATTAATTTAGAAATCACAAATGAATTGAGGAGGCTAATGCCAGCAAGCTTCCTTTTACACATAGGGGGTGGGGTGACAGCCACCTGTGCTAGCCACAAACCAGCCTTTGGCCTCTTTTTCCCTTACGCCTCTCCTTTGCTATAGACCAAATTAAATTATTTCTAAAATTAACAGCATCAGTATGTCATTAATTATATTATGGAAATTAAGCTTCTTCACTTCTCCAAGCTTTTAAGACTGTTGAATTCCTTGATCTGCTTTCTAAGGATTTTTAGGATAACTTTTTAAAGTTTAATTTGCATGTTCAATAGAGCATTTTGCCTGTATGGTTAATAAATGTAAAATAAAATTTACCATTTAAAATTTTTAAATATTGCAGAATTTTGCATGATAAAATGTTAAATGACGATGGTTTTTAAACATATTTTAATTTGGAAAATGCCATTATATTACAGGTTGAATTTTTAGCCATGCCTACCTCCTATGTCTATTTAATTAAAGAATAAGAAAGTACTAATATATAAATTATATCAACAAAATGTGTAGTAGCTAGAAACACTGAGAACAGTAAATATTTCTTTGGAAATAATTGAAAAAATATTTGCACTTAATGTATATTCTAAATAATTTAAAATGTACTGTAATGTGATACTGTAATATAAAATGTGTTTTATTGCATATCATGTGTGTTAATTTCCCAAAGCACAGTGAGATTCAAGTCTACACATAAGGTCATACAACATTGTAATAATTCATTTTGAAAACTTGAATACTCCTTGATCTCATATTTATATAAATCAATATTCTATTAAATGTGAAAATTCCATAGTTCGTACTATCCAGATAAAACCAGAAAACCATTCTTAGGCTCTTACTTTTCATCCAGGTTCTTGGACTTTGGTAAGATACAAAAATTGAAATACCTTTATGCATGTAACTTAACTGTGATAATTGTTGGCTTACCTTTGTAAAATTATTTCAATATATCTAATTTGCATATTTCCCTGATTTTTTTAAAGATCTTACAGTTCTTGCATTTTATTACCTTATTACAGAACCTGGTTAGTTTCTTTGCATAATTAAAAATATTTTAGTATTATTGACATAAATAAAAGTACTAATCTAAGATAAATTTCTGGGTTCTTGTTAGAATATCCTGATCACATTGATTTCAACTGTGACATACATATTTGAATAAGTGTCTGTCTTATACATTCAGTATCAGCTTTAATCAGTGTGGGTAAAAATGGACAATCTAGAATGATAAAGAAAAACAAACTGTTTTCTCCCCACATAGACTATAGGAACTTTACATCTGGACTTGTATGTAGTTTATTGGTAGAGTTTGCGTAGCAAGCACATACCCTATATTTGATCCCCAGTACTGACAAAATAAAGTAAAGTAAAATAAAATAAAATAAAAACCAACACTAACAAGAAACCATTGTTAATCATATGCCATCAGGAACGTAAATGGCTCAATACATCAACAACTGTACTGTAGCACACAGTTTCATATGACATTGATCTTCAAATTATAGAGTAGATATGAACCTTAAATAAAATCCATGGGTTCCATTATTTTATTTAGCTTATTTTTGTGCTTATATTTGTATTATTTTTAATTTTTAAGAATGTCATATAAATGTATTGTGAACATATTAGAATTCCTTTTACGTTCTTTAATCTTTACCCCATCTCCTACAGACTCTCATCTCAACCAAATACAATCTGTAAGACACTAAAATAATACTATTCCAATTGAATAAAATTCTTATTAGTTAACAATAGATTACTGTATTGCAAACACTAACAATCTTTTATTATGCTTAGCAGTTAAATTCTATAATAAATCACTTTAGGAAAAGATTATATTAAATGACAAAATAAATAGATAAGTACTTAGTCATTGGAATTATTCATCTACTCTGACATCAGCAGAATAAAATTGTAAAGACTGTGAGTTCTGACATCAAACATTAACTAGTCATTCTTAAAGGGTTGTTAAAATCAAATAGAAAGCATTCAGGATATCAGATCAAAATAAGTGATAATGACTGTTACCATAATCATCACCTAAGAATGAAAGTTAAAGTATATGCTGAGATCTCAAGGGTAGAGATAGTGTGATTTGATATATCGTATATATTTATATATATGTAATATATATATATATATATATATATATATATATATATATATATATATATATATACATATGAACTTTACTCTTAGTCACTTAAACAAAAATAGTTGGTTTAGCCTTTTAGTCTATAGAGATCCTTTAACCTTCAAAGATTTTACGAACTGCACTTTCATGGCCCTGGGCCAGGCACTTACAGCTTTGAAAGCTCTTTCTCCTTGAGCTTTCCTTCTCTCAAAGCTTGTCACCTTGTTAAAAAAACTAAAGTATTTCTTTGTTACTTTGAAGGCCAAATCTAGAGAGTAGTTTATGGGTCACAGCTGTGAAACCCTCTTTGAGCCTTCAGACTCCTCCAGACATTTTTCTTTACTGTTACAACAATAATGTAATATGTAATCTTTGTGATCAGATGAACTCTGGTCCTAATGTCCCAGATCTACTGTTAGAGACAAGTCAGATGACTGTGGGTAAATGAAATTTTAAGGAGAAGTTTCCTCTGTGAGGTGGATGTTAGAATGTTTCTCTCACAGTGTATTCTGAAGAAATGAGTAAAAATATATAAAACAGGTTATATTATTTAACATATTGAGAAAGCTGAAGCAATCAGATCTACTGTTTTCTTCTTGTCTTGTAGCTTTTGTGTCTTATTGCATTATTTTAAAACAAATCCTCAGCAGAATTGCCTGTCATTTGTATATTCTTTTACAGCCACCAGAAGCAATTATATCTTGGCCTACAGAGTTCCTAATTTTTGTCCCCTTTCATCTTACCTTTTATTAAAAGAAGCCCAGATTACTGGCATTGTCTAGATTTCTGAACAGTCTTAAAGTTTGCAAAGAAGAAATGGAGGGTTTGTTTGTTTGTTTTTGGTTACCTAGCACTTGAATGTCAAGAGAGTATCTCATTTAAGTAATGATTCGGCAAAGTGTTTTGTTTTATTTTATTATCTCACTTACTCTGCTTTTCTCATTTAATATCTATTATCTAATATACATCACAACAATAGTGTTACTGTAAGTGCACTTTATAGCTTTAAAATGTTTTTATTATGTTCATACTTCATGATTAATTTTCTTAGAGCAATAATATAAGTTTGAAGAACTTTTAAAAGTTTGATTGCATTTCTTCCCCACCAAATGAGAAAGTAGCTACTTGCATCCTCCAAATCATAACTTATTTGATAAAGAGTAGAACATAAAAATTTCAAGTTATTTGTTTAATGTTTACTGTTTCTACATCCTCACCATTGAGACTTATTATAATCACTGAGCTTCCTGGGTAGCCTTCATTTGCAGAGGTAGCAAACCTTTTCCCTCAGACATTTGTTTGCTTGCCCTGGACATAGCAGGGGATGGCATTATCAGGCATCAAAAAGAGGAGAGGTCCTTGGCCCTGTGAAGGCCCTATGCCCCAGTGTAGGGGATTGCCAGGGTGGGAAGATGGGAGGGAGAAGGTGGGTGGAGGAACACTCTCATAGAGGCAGTGGGATAGGGGTAAGAATAGGGGGACTCCAGAGGGGGGACAGGGAAACAGGATAACATTTGAAATGTAAATAAATGTAATATCCAGTAATTTTTTTATAAAAGAATTGTTCAGAGGTGACTCAATGAATGTAGTTGTGTTGATCATGTAAGACCTCTCTCATAAGCCTTGTGCTTTCCTTGTCCTGAGAAAGACAATTGGGAAACAAATAAGTGAAGGAAAGCCTTCTGAACAGAGGCATATAGTAAAACTCAATATATGTTAGTAATGCCATTGGACAATTTTTCTGGGACACAAGTTTCACATTCTGAAGAAATAAAAGAATAAACAAGAAATCACAAATACCAAAATAATGTAAAATGAAATTGGAAAGGGAACTTACTTTTTGATATGCCTTATGGTGTAAATCTTGACTTTCTTCCTAATAATGAATAGTCATAAATGACTTGAGGAGATTTCTTAGGGTTATAAAAGATTAATAACTCAAGAGCTAAGAAGTCAGCCTTGTGGCAATTTTTGGTATTTAAAAATCATTGTTTACACACCAAGGAAACTATTTCCATATTACAATTTGTTTTATGTGTACACTAAGCTCATTATAACCAGTAAGATTTCAATGCACACTATCAAACCTTTAAAAATAATAAAAGGCAGCTCTGCAGTGTTTCAAGAAACAAAAAAAAAACAAAAAATTAATATTTGTAGAAAAGGTATTCTGACTATTTAGTGAATGAAATATATTGACAGTATTTTTCAGTTCTTATCGTAAATTTATAAATTTTGTGATCAAATGCATGAAGTGCAGTTCTTGTCCTTCATGCCCGATAGCTAATGTAGACTGAGAGTCTGTGGTAGAAGAAAATGTAGTAAATTCCAAAACTGACCGATACTTTCATATCTAATGGAATGAGCACATTTAATAGTATAATATAAAGTTTTCCAAATCAAGAATCATTGGCAGTGGATATTGATGCATATCTACTCATACAAGTACATGCACTTGGGTATCTAATTTGAGCTAAGCTACACTTATGATCATATGCCAAATGAATGTAATAATTATTATGATGTATACATTTGGCTTGTTATATAAACCATACACTAACACAGCAGGTTAGATATCTATAATGTATAAAACACTCCTACAAGCTTCTGATAAACAAAGAGTCATCTTTTATATGATGTATACACAGAAGACACACTGAGAATATAGGTTTACTGCTATACTTATAACCTCATATTTTTATTACTTTATCTTTCAGTGAATATTGTCTGTTGCTAAACAATAAAACTATATACAACTCTTCAAACTATCTTTGTGATTTAGAGTAATAATCAAAGATTTTCATGTACCAGAACAACAATTAGGATAGAATTCAACTGACATGAATATGAATTCATTAAGAGATTGGCCTCTATAGTTGGGAAATTTTCTCCCAGAATAACTAAACAGATTCTATTGGCCATAGTCATGTCATGCTAATTGTATGAGTTTATGGTTCTTGTTCTCTACTCCTAGAGTTCATGTTGCACATAAGGAAATTTAATGAAATATCCTCAGTTCCACAGATAGCTCCTGGTACATTAGATCCTTAACATGGATTGACTGTGTAAATGTATGTATGAGTGAATGAGCAGATAAGAATTCTCTGAAGACATAACATCAAAAAAAGTAGCATCTGATATTTTCTTCTTTCTTCCCTGGAGGTAAGGTATTCTGATGTAGGAAGCTAAAAACCTTGATAGTATATGAAGGATTTCATTTCAGGTAAGTTTTTCAAGTAAGCCGGTCATTAGGCACAAACTTCTGTAGTTCCTACTTGTATGAAGTCAAGCCTTCATTTGTTCATTCAAAAGGGAATGTGGGTTAGACATTGTTGATTCAGTATATCACACAAAGAAGAGTGCAGAGCAAAACTACCTAGTCTACCCACTACAGAGTTATGGATCTACATAAATATTTACTGGGGACTTGGGCCCATAATTGGGTCCTATACCTCAGGGAAGCTTACCAGTGGGCACACTGTACCAAAACTCCAGGAAGAGACTCAAACTTTTCATCTTCTAGCAACACTTTTCTAAAAATATTTTTATGAGCAACCTGAACATAGATTCCATTATAAAAAATAAATTCTTAAAGAGATACCTTTATTGCAAATCATATTGTAAAGCTGCATTTATTGGTAACTGGTAATAACTTGATAATGAACATAAATTTATAAGTTTATGCTTATTATTATAATTTATTGCTTTCCAACCAGAATAGCATGTGTGTGTGTATATATATATTATGTGTGTGTGTGTGTGTGTGTGTGTATTAATATTGAGTGTATATACAAAGTAAAGTAGATCCAATCTTCCATTCACAGATTGGACTATATTAACTGCTATTTTATTCACAGTATTTAAGGCATTAAATTGAGAATGTTTATTGATCATCAAGTACAAATCATTGGCTAGTATGTATTATAAATATAATTCTCCATTAAATTAAAATTTTAAATTCTAATATTTTAAAGCAGTAGTCTCTATCTGTATATTTCATAAATATGTCTACCACAGCAAATATTATGATTTTACAATAGAGGAGACACCTCTATTTTGCTTTCAAAAATATGAAAATTCAATTAGCACTTGGTTATCTAGTCATTTATGCTACATTCAAAAATATTATTTTTATATGCAATACCTTTTTTTTTGTTTTTTTGTTTTTTTGTTTTTTTTTTCTCCCATAAGAACAGCAGAAGAAGAGAGGGTACTTAATAGAAGCTAAAGTGAAAAATATTGTGTGGTATGTTTATATGATAGCGTTTACAGATTACAGAGAGAAGAAGATAAAAATAACTGAAGACAGAAGTAGACAGGAAAAAAAGGAGAAAAAATATGAACACATTACAAAAGTTAGTTTGAAGCCATCCAGAGGATTTTTTAAACTGTATTTTAAAAAAAAAGATCAAAGAAAAAAATTTAAACATTTTTGCATAAATGTATACAAATTCAATTGTATCAGTGCTTGCATTTTTTTTCTGTTTTTTAAAGGTTTGATACTCTGCATTAAGGTCTTACTAGTTACAATGAGCAAAAACTACATGTAAAACAGGATGTAACCTGGAATTAGTCAATGTTTTCTTGGTGTGTAAGGATTGAGCATGGCTTTTCGTTTTGTTTTGTTTTGTTTTGTTTTTGTCTTGAACTTCACACAGTCTGTGAGTTGTTTCTGGGGCAGTCCGAGCCTCTGGAGTTAGCATCCCACTATCAGTGACTGCATATTATGTCTGTTCTTTTGTGACTGGGTTATCTCACTCAGGATGATATTCTCTATATGCAACCATTTTCTTAAAAATTTGGTTAAGTCATTGTTTCTGATGGCTGAGTAGTACTCCATTGTGTAAATGTACCACAATTTTTGTATCCATTCATCTTCTGAAGGACATCTGGGTTCTTTCCAGTTTCTGGCTATTATAAATAATGCTATGAACATTGTGGTGCATATATCTTTGTTGTGTATTAAAGTGTCTCTGGGGTATATGCCCAGAAGTGGAATAGCTGGATCTTCAGGTAGTACTATGTCCAATTTTCTGAGGAATCATCAGACTGATTTCCAGAGTGGTTGTATCAGTTTACAACCCCACCAACAGTGGAGAAGTGTTCCTCTTTCTCTGCAACCTTGCCAGCATCTGCTGTCATCTGAGTTTTGGATCTTGGTCAATCTGACTGGTGTGAGGTGGAATCTCAGGGTTGTTTTGATTTGCATTTCCCTGATGGTTAAGGATGTCCAGCACTTCCTTAGATATTTCTCAGCCATTCCATAATCCTCAATTGAGAACGTTTTGTTTAGCTCTGTAACCAATTTTCTAATAGGGTTGTTTGATTCTCTGGTGTCTAACTTTTTGAGTTCTTTGTATAACTTGGATATTAGGCCTCTATCTGATGTGGAGTTGGTAAAGATCTTTTCCCATTCTGTTGGCTGCCGTTTTGTTTTCTTGACAATGTCCTTAGCCTTACAGAAACTTTGCAATCTCATTAAGTCCCATTTTTTAATCTTTGACCTTAGAGCTTGAGCCATTGGTGTTTTGTTCAGAAAATTTTCTCCTGTGCCTCTGTGTTCTAAGGTTTTCCCTACTTTCTCATATAATAGTTTCAGTGTATCTGGTTTAATGTGGAGATCTTTGATCCACTTACACTTGAGCTTTGTACAAGGCGATAAGAAAGGGTCTATTTTCATTCTTTTGCATGC
Organism: Micromys minutus; assembly: GCF_963924665.1. Taxonomy (NCBI): domain Eukaryota; kingdom Metazoa; phylum Chordata; class Mammalia; order Rodentia; family Muridae; genus Micromys; species Micromys minutus. The sequence goes on from NC_137957.1 coordinate 29,530,006, forward strand.
TGAGTGCCAGTTGGACCAGTACCAATACCTTTGTTTTTGTTTTCTGGGAGCATTGACAATAAACACCATTCACTACAAACATGCAAATATTTCAACATAGCAATTTTTTTGAACAACTTTATTTTAAAAAACAAAGATAAAAGAACAAATTTTAAGCAGTTTTGCATAAATGTATATGAATACATTTTTGTCAGTGCTTGACTCTTTTTTCCCCAAAGGTTTGATAGTGTGCATTAAGCTCTTACTAGTTACAATGAGCAAAAAGTACATGTAAAACAGGATGTAACCCAGAATTAGTCAGAGTTTTCTTGGTGTGTAAGTTACAATGAGCAAAAAGTACATGTAAAACAGGATGTAACCCAGAATTAGTCAGAGTTTTCTTGGTGTGTAAGGAATGAGCATAATGATTTTTTTTTTTCTTGAATATCATCCTGAGTGGGATGACCCAGTCACAAAAGAACAGACATAACATGCACTCACTGATAATGGGATACTAACCCCAGATAGCTCTGAACACCCCAGAAACAACTCACAGACTGCATGAAGTTCAATGTAGCAATTTTTGCAGTTTAAGGACCAAGGCGCTTAGCTTCCTACTGATGTGAAGGTCTCCTTATGGAGACCCTGACACCTTAATATGGCTGTCATCATGGAATAGCACCCGTTTAAAGTCACCAAAAAACCATTATATAATATATATCAGGCCATACATGATTGTATGTCACCAGCCAAAATAATAGAACCCTCATCATAACATTTTACTGTTAAAGATGAGAAAAGCACAATCATGTGATGTTTGATATTAACACATTAATTAATTTGATAAATTTATAGTATCAACAGATAGATGAGGGTAGATAATAGATGACAGTTCTACATACCTAAAAATAAGAATACCTACCTACCTACATACATTCATTCCTACATACATACATACATACATACATACATACATACATACATACATAGATTCATACATAGGATAAAGTAAATGATGCCACTCAGAAATATAGATAGCATCACCTCCTGATATTTGCTACATGACTATTTATAATTATATGCTGAATTATAAAGTTTTCAAATACTATAGTTTCATTGATGGGTTTACCTGCCCATTTTGTCATCATATTTTACAAGCATTTGCCTATTCCTAACATATATCCCCTTTGAGTAGCAAAATTTCAATAACTCCAACTAGTTCTTAATTATATAGACATTTATATTACTTTTTATAGGTTCCTCACATTCCAAAACTTGAATTTATCCACATTAATTTTTCACTATGTATTAGAAACTTCTTAGACTTATGTTAATTATCTGTTGAGTTTTATACCCAAATATATTCTAGTTATATTTAATTATGCCTAGCTTGCATATTTTCATGTCAACTGAAACTCTATCTTTAAAATAATAAATTAAATTTATTTTCAGTTTAATGACTAGAATTTTACTTATACCTATATTTTTAAAGAGTAAACATAAAAAGTTAAGTGAATAATTAAAACAAAAACGTATATAGTTATATAACTGTAGAATAATTTCTAAAAATATTATCTATCTTAAACAATATGATATAAAGAAACCTCTTATTTTGGTCTATTTTTACAAGGGTCTCATTACACATTATTCTTAATGTTATCAAAGTATATATTTATACTTCTTTTACCATAACCACAAATATCTGTTAGTATTCTTTGAACAACCTTAACAGAAATCTTGAAAGGCTTTTAGTAACAGGCAGGAAGTTGGTTCAATAAATATTAAAGATATAAAAATCTAAAAATATATTTTCATGAGATAATTATATTTTCATTTTTGATGAGGGTATATTATCAGCAGACAATAAATGAAGTAGATGATAGAGATTGTACTGTGTTCACACACTCATAACTTTTCTTCAATTTTAGTATTATATGCCTGATTTCTAGATAAGGCATAAGACCAGAGCAATAATTGTACAAGCAGATATTTACCTTACAGTTTTGTTCTTTTCCAAAAATGTTGTCTATATTGCTATTGTATTAAAACCATTCTTTGTTACTGAATATAAAGCAAAATTTCTTCTTTAAGATAAATTCTAGTCAGGAGGGCAATAGTGAGACACACCTTTATTCCCATTACTCAGGAGGGAGGAGCAGACAGAGTTTTGAGTTGCAAAGCAGCATGTTCTACAGAATAAGTTCCAGGACAACCAGAGGTACACTGAGAAACACTGTTTATAAAAAGTTGAAATAAAGAAAACAAGAAAGAAAGGAAGGAAGGAAGGAAGGAAGGAAGGAAGGAAGGAAGGAAGGAAGGAAGAAGAAAAGACTTCCAAAATAAAATTTAAATTCTGTTACTATAATTATGCTTTGAGCAACAACTTACTATATTAACGTGTCTTCCCATATGCATCTGAAAGTGGTAGTCTATATTTTACAGAGATATAGTGAGAGCCTAAAGGAATAGCTTGAAATATAGATTCCTGTCCCCTGATCTTTCTTCAGCATGACATTTTCAGTAACAGCAAGAGGGAATTTGTCTTGATAAAAGGTTTGAGAGCAAATGGGTGGTGAAGCATATGAAAAAAAAAAAACATGAAATATTTTTTAGGCAGATTGAATAATAAAATGTGATTTTAATTTTAAAAGCCCAGTTTGAGATATGTGTGTGTGAGTGTGTGTGTGTGCAACTTCATTATAGAACATGTTCAACTGATTTTCATATTTCCATGAAAACCATTTAAATTAGAATCCTTCCTAGAAATTATATTTCCCCTGATTTTAAGCATAAGCTTAATTATTACAAATATTTGTGACCACTGCCAGCAAATGATTCAGTAGCTAAAGACATTTGCCACCAAGGCCAAAAATCTGAGTTCGAGCCTCAGAAGTACAAAGTAAAAGGTGAGAACCACCTTCATAAGTTTTCCTCAGACTTCCACATGAAGGCTGTGGTGTGTGCAGGTATCCACTCTTCACACACAAATAAAGAAATAAGTGTAAGTCATAAATTTAATGTGGCTCTGTTAAACTTTTATTCTGTACAATAAAATCTGAGATTTTTGTTCTCATTTTTATTTTATAGTAATAGAATTATCAGGAAAATGCTACAATGCCATCACAAAGAACCACTATTATTACAGTTAAGTCTCTGGCAATTTACATTTTTAAACGTTAAGGCTCCTCATAACATTTGTCTGTGTGTATGCATCGGTCCATTACTCTGCTTTTGTAGAAGTCAAATCACCTGTGAAAACTGACTCTCTCCTTTATCCAGGAGACAATTGAACTCAGATCAAGGCTCTTTCTTATTCTTGTTTGGGAGTGGCAAGTGGGCATGTCTGGGTTTTTGGTTGTTGTAGAGATGATGGATTTTCTTTTTTCTTTCTTTTGTTTTGTTTTGTTTTGTTTGTTTGTTTTTGTTTTTTTTGTTTTTTTTTTTTTTGTTGTTGTTGTTGTTTAAGGGTATTGGGCAAGGACTTTAAAGTATACAGACTTGTTAAGTCTCCATAGTTTATATATCAAGTACTTGTCAAATAACAAACAAACATTGAAATAACTCTTAGAATATTGTGACTTAAACTAGATAATTAAAATGAATTGTTATGACACTAAAATGTTGATGATACAGTTGGTGCACTCTTTAATATAAATCATATTTAAAGTTCTCTTAATAAGTAAAGGATACACAACAGAAATTGCTGTTGTCTTACTGTCTTGGAACCAATTGGTACTATCCAAGGTCTGAGGCAGCTTTTGGAAACACTGAGCAATGAGTTTAAGGCCAGTTAAATATAACACGATAGCATTTCCAGATCTAAAACAGTAGCTAGTTTAAATATAGAGTGACACAGTCCAAAGAAAGACAAACTTCATCTGCCCTTACGTGGGAAAATAACTGAGCATGTCAACTCTATTTGTTTATTTTGAATTAAAAAAAGAAACATTTTTAAGGACATTATCCATCCATGCTCTATTGATAGTAGATTAAAGCTTAATGTTTCTAGATATAACATTTTAATTCTTATTATTTTCTCTTGTGTCAATTTTCTTTCTGAAATAAATCATTTTACCCTAATTTTTTCTTTATACTCTTATTGTTGTTGCTTTCAAACCAATTTCTTTCACTAGTTAATGGGGTACAAGAATAAATGGGCATGGTCAAATGTGAAATGCATTTGTCAAATGAAGGAAACTGAAGAGCAATAATATAATAAATCCGCAGGCTAGTCATATTTATTGTTGCCAAATGTCTCTCTGCTAAGAACTAATAAGCATGAACAGGAATAATGAAAGTTTCCATGAAAAATTTTGGGAAACCCATCCCCAAGTCTTCACTATCTGAGAATGTGGAAATAAGTATTTGTTTCATACAAGTTCCATATGAGGACAGTGAATATGAAACTCAGAGAATAGTGTCACATGGGAAACCACAACAGTATAAAAGTTCCTGATATTACTTGGTTCACAGAAGTTAGCTGACAAGAAATTCTCCTTGAACAACGGGAAATTGACAGAGTCTACATGAGAGTCATAAATGCTGACAGGATGAGTGGGTGGGTGAACTAAAGTAGTGTTTTCAACTGAAGCTTGTGAAGATAGCAAGTGAGCTCAAAAATACGATCAAAGTGACTTCTATAGGCACCAGGCATATGCATGGTATACATACATATATGTAGGCAAAACACACACATATTAAATTAATCTAAATTTAAAAAAATAAAGATATAACAGGCAATTTATAGATTACTCAAAATACATTATTTTGCTACAAATTTATTTTGGCAAAATTAATGTGACGCAAAGAAGAGAGCAGATAATTAAAATTTTAAATACAGTGTTACATCTGAGCTAGAGAGCATCAAATGAATACATATGTCAAGCTAAGGTAAAAATATATATTTAATCATTTACTCTATCTATGACACTGTTCCACAGTTACAGATACTTGTGGGCTCATAGATGTCAATAAAAAGAAACAAAAGAGAGTTCTGAAAAGAATGTTTTTTTTTTTTAAATATTGGGGAGTTTTATAAATAGACTTCACCCAAACCAGCATGACAAATGTACTTATGTGGTTCGACTTCTAAAACTCCATGTAAGAATAAAAGTATGTAAGAGAAGGTAAGTGTTGCGAGCATTTGGTTATTAAATTTCACTCTGTGCACAATGAGATGCACTTTTGATTACATGGTAATGTGTTTGAAAGTCCAATAACTAATATGAAGTTGAGAAATCATAAAGCCACAGCAATCAGGGTAATGAAAAACAATTACCTATACAAAGAAGGGTTCTGGGTAACTTGGAGCTATGTAGGAGGGTAGCAGGCTATTTCTGAAACAAATCACACAGTCTTCAGATTTCATTACCCAAATCAAACCACCAAAGTTAAAATTCTCCTGGAGTAAAAAGATCAATATGAACAATAGTAAGGAGAGTGTATATCAGAGCAGAACAAGTCTTCAGTGCTGCTTGTTTGCCATCTGTGTGTGTGTGTGTGTGTGTGTGTGTGTGTGTGTCCAGAAAACAGACATGGAGAATGATTCTATGTCAAGTATCCATGGAGTTATTATAGAAGGTCTAAACATGCAAGATGTTCTATACAATAAATTTCTCTATATGATATATTTTCATTTTAGTGTGTTTTTATTTCAAAATAAAAACGTTGTCAATGCTCAATTTTTGTGTTATACATGTTGACATTTTAATTTTCAACCCTCCCCCCAAAAAAGTAAAAGCAAACACAGGCATTTTACATCTATAAAATCATTTTAACACTGATAACAAACTCTTTGGATGTCTTTGTGATTATAAAGAGTATACAACCTTCTGCTTTTATTATGTGTCTCTTAAATAGTGAGAAGAGTAAAAATAGGCCAGATTTGACTGTGCACTGTTTTAAGGCCAGCACTCAGGAGACAGAGGCAGACATATTTCTGTGAAATCCGGGCAACTTAAAATCTCAAGAACAAACAAAATGATACTGAGGAGATCTGCACTTGGCATATGTAACCTGTGCATCCTTACTTGGATTCTTGGTGTTGAATTTTAAATGTATCTTCATTCAGACACAAGATTGAGCATAGCAGTCATCTTTAAGAGTGTTGTAATTTAAACCTGTTCTATCTACCCTGCTCGGAACCTGACCAACAGACTAATTCATAGCACTTAAATTGCTGTGAATCTTTTGCTGTTAAACTTTGTTCTGGTCACCTTATTAAAATGTTGATTTTTTTATTCCTCCCTGCTGTACAAATGCTGTATCTGCCTTTAAGTATTACAATATGGGAAGGCCTTTGAAAAGGTTTATGTAACCAGATGCATAGTGTTGGGTTATGTTGATGGAAATCCAATGACGTATGACCATACCTCATGAGATCTCTATTTTGACCTGTTTAACAGTTATTTTTATACATACCAGGAGAGTCATTCAGAGCATCTTACATATTAAATTACTTATCAAAACACAGTCTATATAGACCTTGACATTGGTTAAGGAACCAAGGATTAAATCTAAAAAAAATTTTAAAAATGTTTTATTTTTTCTTAAGACCAGAACAAATCTTGAGCAAAACATAGATCATGTGGCAAAGAGGTGGCTTCTTGGGGAGTAGAGCCCACTCCTGAGAAAACATTTTCAGCACAAATTTGACAGAACAATTGGCTGGCTTCTACAATCACCTGCAAATTTTCTGCAGATGGTTGTTATAAAGTAAAATTTAGAACAACTATACTGCAGGAAAATACTGCTAGTCTCCTTGGCCATATTTTTCTGTTCCTGGAGCTCTCTTCATTGTGGTATGTCTAACTCCACTACCAATTTCGTGAAGCAAGAACCTTTTGCTATTTTATTTCCATGTGGGTAAGTAATTTTAGAACGATTATACATTGACCGTATTAAATTGCCATTTATTTCTGTGTTTCATTCTTGGAGTAATCATGAGATGAAGTAATGATGTTGTGATGAGCACCAATACATGATTCCTTCACAGTTGGGCTTTTACTCATTGTTTAATGTATCTAGTGATTTAAGAGTTCATATGATAACAAAGGCACACACTAATGCAATGAGAAAATAAGGCATATGGATTACTGCTTAAATTGTTCATTTTCATGGAGCAAGATAATAAACTCAGGCACTTAATCACATCTAAACTATTGTCTTAGAAAATGCCCTGTGCTCACTACAGTGTTGCTTATTTCAAAGCCTAATTCCCCAGCTGTCGATCCGCTGACAGCATACTTCACAATTGCTGTGAATTCATCCCATAATGTTTTTTAAATTGTAGTTATTATTTCCCGAATGAACTACACTAGATAAAAACTGTATAAACAGCCTTTGTAAATGTAGAAGCAGAGCAAGGACAAGTACTTTGAAGGCTCATCAGTAAATCCAAAATCACAATGGCCAGAGAGTAGAATTGGGAAAACGAATAGGCTACTGAGTCCATTTTTAGTAAGAGATTCATTCCTTCAGGATGCAGAAATACTGTTGTAATTAATGGTGGCCCTTTCTTTCTTAACGAGCCATTTTAATGAATTTCAATATACTTTAAAAAATAATTGCTCTAGAAGGGTGTAAACATCTCTATAAATATTTACATAATTTGGACATATTTTTTTAGATGCTCCTTAGCATTTTGGTGGTAAACTTTTATTAAGGACAAAGTGTTTGAATGATGCATGCTGGGGTGAGATAGCTTCATGAAGAATACTGTTAACCAGTCATGAGCTATGATGTTGGCTTCAGTTTTATTGCTCATAAGACTTTTACCTACTATTTTGAATAATGCTTGCAACTTCCTAATTTATCTCTCTTCATCTGAGCAACACATCTGGCTAGTCATGAATGAAATTAGTGTTCACCTTCTATAAATGTCATTTTAACAAACTATTTTTCAGATGTCTCACAGTCCCCCACCCGTATATATTCACATTCACGTGTACATATGAATATATACATTCTGATAAAAACATGCCTAGTTTGTTCTGAGAGTCTCTGCTGCTGGACAGTAATGGTAATTTTCTCTCCCTGCTTTTAAAAAAGTCTAACGTTAGACTTTCCATTCTCACATTTGGGGAAAGGTTAAATTAGATCTTTCCGATCTATACCGTTGAGAATGGGGCTGTGTGGTCAGCATGCTTCTCTGGCAGCCTTTAGGCCACCGGTTTATCATCTGGGAAATCTCTGCTCTCAGTCTGGATCATCCCTGTTCCTTGAATGCACTCCTCCTCTCCTGTTCTGCCGTCTCACCAACAGGGATAGATTAACACAAGATAAATCTGTCCACATGTGGAGGCTAACTTCAGTTGTCATTCCTCTCCCTTACTGGTTTCTCTGCTGAGATTTGCAGGGGAGTACCAGCTGAGAAGTCTCTCAGCTCCAAAACTGTAACCTCTTTATGTCCCAAACACCCTTTGTTGAACTGATAGGTTTTTGTCCCCAAACACATATTTTCCAGAAATACTTTTTTTTTTTGCAGACTATCAGTAAAATAAGCTCCTTTGCAGACGCTAGTAGCTTCTTTGAATTTGTATTAACACTAGAAACTAAAAGGTAATATTCTGTTCATGAGAATATTTTTAAATATGAAATGGTTTTGAAGTTCACACTCACATTAGCTTCCATCAAACTCAAAATCACAAAGCACTTCCCACAAAGGACTATCCTCCTGCTAATTCTTTTAGAATGTTTTTAAATATATTGAGATTTTTATTAGAATATATTAGCCTAAACAAAAAAGGGTTTCGGGGGAGTTTGTTTGGTTTTGTCTAAACTTATTTAACCATGATGGGATCACAATGGTGAGTCCTGTGGTTTGAACCTTTGCCTCAAGCCAGTATTGAGGAAGCCCCGGAATGTGTCTTTCTGCTGCTTTTTACAGTGGTTTCCCCACAAACACAGCCCAGTTGCTTAATCCCCAGGAGATTTGAAGCAGATGAGCTCAAGTCTTTAATAGTATTCTTAGTATGGCCCCCTTTGGATCTTGCAGAACAAAACATGCTTTGTCCACTTGCCCATTTCTGCCACTACCATTTGTTTTAACCTCTAGCAGTTGCTGTTGCTTCTCCACATGTAATCTATAACTGGATCCAGATAATCAAGTCTTAACTCCACCCCCCCCCACCCACAGCCACACCCTTGGCACCGTTTTATAACACCTGAACACAGAAGAGCCGGCCACCACTTTGTGGTCATCACACCAATGTAATGCAAGTGCAGCCTCCTCTGTTTGTGCAACCGCAGTGGGGTGTGTCTGGGTGTCTCGATGTGTGTTGTGCTAGATTGAATTCTATGGATACACTCCATGTCCTTATGTAATTGCACTGAATATTCTATCACAACATCTTTGTCATTAAGAAATAACTTAATAGTTCAACTTTTCAGGAAAATTTTAGTGTATGCTTTATTTCATAAAGTGTAAAGCATCAAATAGTAACCTTTTAAGCATAGAAATGTATAGGTTGATTAAAATGTTCCATGCTTGCATAGTCTTGTAACACTGAACCTACAGCTAGAAAAAGTAGAAAGACGTAAATAGGAAGCAATGACATCTCTCCTGTCATGTAGAATTTCCTTTCATTTTTTTAAGCTAAATGCAATTCATGCCAAACTTTTTATCATATCACTTTGGAAACCATAACTTAACTTTTTTTTTCCTTAATAAGCTCAGAGACTATAAAAATTTCAACGACATGTTGTTGGTTTGGGACTACTTCTTACTCTAGATAGTAATCTTGCTGGATCACTACTAGTGAGAGCCTTTTTAATGTCACTGTCTAGGTTGCTCCAGCAAGGGAGTAACTGCACCAGTGATGACACATCCAAGACCTTCTGGTAAAGAACGCATATCGTTCCGTGACAACCCTGTTCGACTCAGTGGTGGCTGGGGAAGTGGCAAAAAGAAGGTGAAATCCTCCACCTAATACTTCCAGCTCCAGCACGCCAAACACAAAGCACAGGACTTAGCGAAGTCTGTGGATAACTGGTCCTATCATCAGATGGAAACAAGGTTTTGGAACATCACACTTACTGTTTCAGTATGATATTTCATAATGTTGTTTTCTAGGGGCAGGCACGTCCTTTGTTTATTGCTAGAGTTAACAGTTCTTCTTGCATTTGTGTGGAGTTGCCTGATCCCAAAATCATTTTTAACACATGGCATGGCAATTTTCTCCTTTGGTTTAAATGTTCTGATGCATTTAAAGTTACTCTTTTAATTATTTTAACATAATACATAAATGAATATAACTATATTGATGTTGCTTGGAAAAATATTAGTGAATAATTATTACATGAATAACCTTGAATGTACCAAATTTCTTAGCATCTTAGAATTTATTATATAAATATATGTACTTACCATTTAAATTAAAATAAAATATAAATTCAAACATTTATCAACTTAATAATTTGAAAATGTCTGTAATGTTTTACTCAAATGTGTTTTATCCTTATGAATTCTAATTTTTTTAAAAACAGTTCAATTCATTCACACACAATCACTTTTAATTTTGTTAAAGCACCTTTAAAATGCCATTTGAAATTTGTTTTCATAGTTGACAAATAATCATTTTGCAAATATTAGTATATTCTTTAATTGCAGACAAGTTTTAGTAAAGTCTTACTAATAAGAGGGTAATTCTCCCTGCTATCTTTGCAATACAGTATAAAAAATGTAGCACGGGGCCCTGGGCTCAGAGGCTCCCTTACTCTGCATCCGGAATGCCTTTCGGGAAACTAAAGCAGGGTGCTCCAATGTCTCTTCTAGTTTCTCTGTGTAATAGGAGCCGGTTAACTTCAGGTTCCTCTTTTGTTTCTCCTGCTCTCCAGTGAAATTATTTACCCAGAGATGACTGAACAGATTTCAAGATACATTTGTTTACTTTTTTTAAAAACAATTAATCCCCCATGTACTTTTTGGAATCCTGTGGCATTTCAAACCTGTAAATCTCTTTTAACCTGATTGAGATAGAAATTGTAATGAGCCTTGAGCTGTCAATCTATAAAGAAAACATTGATTCATGTGTTTCAACCTAGAAATTGAGCCCTGCCTGTATTTGTTTTGTGAACAGTTAGGTCATCCCTTTGCTAACAACATCTAAAAATCAGCATAAAGTAATGATGGAAAATATTTTATCTCAGCTTACTTTCAACTCTGAAGGAGAAAACCACATTAAAACTGACATAGATGGAGTTTTATGGTTCATCAACTTACCCAATGAAGTGGAAAGGGTAGCATGAGAAGTGAGATGTTTATTATTAAACTGTTTTCGTATGTAAAATAAACTTCATAGTTTCTTTTTCTTCTGTAAATTGTGTGATTTTTTTCATAATAGTAATTGTGAAGGTCATTAGTATTGAGGCTTTTAAACTTGTAGTTGATGATTAATACATGTCAATAAAACTTTCTGAATTATGGTGTTTACATCAGAAGTCCTTTTTAATGTAGATTGTTGTACCCACCCTAAAAGTGATCATCCAAAGAACCTATAAAGAAAACATTGGTTCATATGTTTCAATCTAGAAATTGAGCCCTGTCTCAATTACTATTCAGTTTATAATCGCAAGCCTTTTGCTTTTTAGTACTGGTAGTATATTTATGTTCATGAAGCTGGTATTTTTGAAATTTAATATAACATCAAGTGCTTGAAAAAAATCGTTTTCTTCTGTTTTCTTAAGAAGACATCTATCTATCTATCTATCTATCTATCTATCATTCTATCTATCTATCTATCTATCATGTGTGTCTTTGTTTCTGCCTCTGTTTCTGTCTCTCTGTGTGGAAAAATGAGAGGGGAAGGAGGAAGAAAGGGAGAGGGGGGAGGGGACTGGGTGGCCAGGAGTCAGTTCTCCCCTGCCACCTGGAGGGATCCAGCATGGAACTCATTTTGTCAGCACTGAGCACAAGTGACTACTGGCCTAGCCATCTTGCTAGCCACTGAGAGATTTGAAACAAATACTTTCCTTTAGAACTCAAGAAGGTGAATATATCAGCCAGTATTATCAGTTAACTGACAATTCTGTATTTACAGTAGTGGACATAGTCATTAGTACTATTCAAGTGTCCAATTAACTGTCATTATGGGAAGATGTCTTACTTTTAATGCCTTCAGAATTAGATTCTTCTCTTCTTTTCTATATACTATTGCTAGTTCAGAACACTTACCAGGTTTTTGTTTTGTTTTGATTTTTTGAGCAAGATTGTCAACTTTATTAATATTCAACAACAGCCTGTTGAAAGTGGTAGATGAGTTATTTAGATTCCAAAATGTTTTGATATGAGAGTCAAATACACTGGCTTGTAACAGGAGTCTCTAGCCCACCAACACCACCTTTGTGAACATAGTAAACACATTATTGTTAGGATATGATAAAACATCTTTAGATTATTATAAAAGATTTCGGTTCATTAGGAGCTGAGCTTTCCAATTCCTCCACTGCCTTCATAGATGAGTTATGCTAATAAATTCTACAAAAGTTGTGTGTGATACCTCTTGTCAGGCTTCTGCTCTTCCTCCACAACACACATATTATGAGCTAACTATAGGAGCCAAGACTTTTCCTAAACCAAAACATGAAGTGAAGCTTTTAGTTTGATTGTCTTAGAACCCATGTCCCTATCAGCAGGTTTAGGTCAAAGGGACAGTAGGTTCCAAGCTTTTGCTAATAAATGTCAAGAAGCTGGGGGAGGAAATCTTGATGTCCTTGGTAACATTCAGTGAGGATGTTGTCGTGAAGTAACCTGGATGAGCGGGCTGCTTGAAAGGTCTGCTCTCTCTCATCATGACCTTTTCTCCAGACTAAGTGCCAGCTAAGGAACTTTAAGCTAGTTCTTCTTAGGAACCTTTGCCAGACTCTTGGTATGTAGCCCTCTCTGGTCAGGAACTCACAAAGTAACTCAGCCTATCTTTGAACTCACAATGATCATCTATCCTTGACTTTAATGGGGCTATCAGGTGTTTGTATTACCTCAGCCAGGTGTGTGTGTGTGTGTGTGTGTGTGTGTGTGTGTGCGCTCGCACAAATCAAATTAATTAATAAAATGTTTAAAAATACCCCTGGTTCCCCTGACTTATGGTTACCATTGCGGAGGCAGTGTCCTTGGTATCAGTATTACCACATGGTTTACAAAAGCCTGCAGCATTTGCTAGATGTAATCAGTTAAAAGAGTGGAAAGTCTTGTCCATAATTAATGAGAATTATGAGTTTGCTATAATTTCTGTTAGAGAGGTTGTTGGGATATTTTAGGATCCAGACAGAACTGGGAAATACCCATTAGGAGGCACATATGTAAAGTTTCTGATAGCTACAGAAAACATGCAAAAACACTGATAAATGTTTTCTTTTTATATTCTTTATCCTTTTATATCCTCCTCACTGTTCACAAAGAATTAGTTTTAACACTCCCATATTCTATAACAAGCATGCTCTAGCCCCTTATATAAGCTCTGTATATGTGCAGGATCAGCATGTGTGGGTAAGGCTGGCAGAGAGGAACTTGTCTTACAGTGGAAAACTACAACTTTGTTACCCCTTAATATTACAACATAATAAAAAGTATGGATTAAAGGAAATTGTAGATTTACACATTTATATGTGCATAACTATTAATAAATAAGTCATTAAACATATTCCAAATCAAATACATAAAGGGCAAATTTATTATTTTAAACTTTGATGTGGATTTGTGGTTTCTATTGAAAGTTACTGGATTCTAGAAATCTCTACCAAATTTCATGTAGCAACAGAAAATTACAAGGAGACACAGTAAGTCTGGATCTGTTTCTCATCTCTCTGCATCACTGAGATTTGGTCTAACCATGTATTTTCATGAACTTCAAAATGAAGTCAATGTTTAGAATAACTCAATATGATACATAGAACAAAGTAAGAACTCAGCTCAGAACTTACCCTGCTAAGTACATATTTTGGTATGAAGCATATGGAAGAAAGTGGAAAGAATATGTCTTTTATAATCTGGCTGACCCGTGTTATATTCCTCACTTTGATGAAACATCTTGCACAAGTGACAAACTCTCCAAGGCTCTTTCCTTACCATTAAGTTAGCAATACAATACCCAGTTTCAGACTTCTATAAGGTCAGATCACTAAGTGGATCAGGAGCCTTAGGCTCAGTTTCCTGGTGGTGTGCTGTCAACAATAAATAGTAGTGTGATACTGTAAACCTTCCAGACTAATCTTCCAATTTAACCCAAAGTTTTTAAGCAGACTGAAAGGAAATCAATTCTGAATAGCATACTTAGTAAATACTTCCACGAATTGGTGAGAATATGTGTTTAAAAGATCTATAAATCTTGGATTTTTTTTTCTAGATTTATCTTGAAGTGGCCATAAAATGCAACATCTCAATACATACATTTCGATTACCCATCATTTCAAGCCTAATGTCTGTCTGTATATCTGTCTGGCTGTCTGACTGGCTGACTTACATATGCCATGCGCTAATGAGTCAGGTCTCTCCTTCTACCATGTGAGATTGGGATCAGACCCAGGTCTTTAGGGTAGACAATAAGAGGTCCTCCCCACTGAGCCACCTTGCTTGTCACCAAAGTATATATTTCTTGTGCATGTTAACCAATTTTTTCAGAGTGGCAAATATGATAATGGTTATAGAAACTAAAACCATCAGCCCCGATGCTCTGTATGCACTACTTTATTTGACAGAATAAACCAATGAAATGTTTCCGTTACCAGAGTCACAAAGGGAATGTCACATAATTAACTAGAATCCTCATATTTGTTTTATTCCTTCCTCTTCCAATGAAAACGACTTTTGCTCATCTCCAGGGACAGAAATCAAAGAACATGCACCCATTCTTCAGTTTTCGTTCTTAATCTTTACACGGTGTTTAAATCTTGTTATATTTTATAATGAGAAGAAAAAAAAACTCATATATTAACTGTTAAGTGAGTATCAATATGTACTTAATAGATACTTTTTTGAATGTTTATTTTAATATTAAAGGGGGTTTTAAAACTGGAGAGAAGAACTAGTTTCAAATGAGTATGGTCCATAGAAAGGGCTTTTTCTTATTCTATTTGACCATGAAGGATGCGTTGATGTCACTGAATCATTTTTGGCAAAGGAATGCAGCCAAAACAAGTATCTTAAGACCAATAAATCTGCCACACATAAGCAATGTAAAGTAGCACAAACAAGGGAAGAGACTGGGAAGAAGTTAGGATGCAGATGGAGAAATGGTAGGGAGTGGATGGAGAGCTGTAACTAGCACAGGATGGTACAGCTCACTGAAAGCCATACAGCTTTAGTCCCACCAGGGTGTGCCCTTTATGTGTTTTGTGATTGTTTCTGAAAACATGTCCACAATAATATTTCTGAAGTGTATTATTAGTAGCAATTGTTGGGATATTTTTGAGATAATCAGATATTAAGATATATATTTAATGTAATTATTATTAAGTCTGCAGGGTTACATATACCAAAGTCCCTAATTAAGGAGTTGAGTGGTTCCTTTATTTGTCCTTTGAAAACAAAGTTACAACGATATGTAGAGTACATCATTAACTTTTGCGACTCTGGTAAGAGTTTATCTCCCTATATACTGATGCTTAAATCTGAGTGAGAAGTTCTACCCCAGGTATGTAGTCTGTGCTGCTTCTAAACCAAGGATGCCCGGCAGATGAAATTCCTCACACTATTTCCAAACATTGGGAGCCATTTATCTTAAATAGTAAGTACCACTGACTGAAGGGATGAAACAGCAGATTTTTTTCTTCTCATACTTGTGGATGCTAGAGCTCTTAGCATCACAGCGCTACTGCTGCTGGAGACTTGGTTATGGTTTTAAGAAAGAGCGCGCACGCGTGTGTGTGTGTGTGTGTGTGTGTGTGTGTGTGTGTGTGTGTGTGTGTGTTGTGTGCAACCTATAGTGGAAAAACATTTCCCCCAACCTTCATCCCTTCGTAAAGGCAATCACCCCACCATGAGTCTGTACCTCTTGACTTAACCTCACAGGATTTCTCTCAAAGACTCCATATCCAAATGCTGCCTGTTGATTAATCTACTATAACAACTATTTCGTGGGGAAAGGAGCAGTACCTTTAGTACAGAGAAACAGCTTAAAGCAATACATTTTCCCCAAATATTTCAATATAATATTTTTCAACAGTTTTACTGTGATAGTTTATATTGGACACTGAGCCCTTGAGTGGTAACTGCATTTGTTTTAGGTTATAGGGGTAATTAACAAAATTAAGAGTAGGACATCAGTTCCATGAGTGGCAAAGGTCTTGTTTATATCCTAACAGAATAAAAAGTGGGGCAAGTACATTTATTTTTATGGTACACAGACCTCAGAACCTAACTGCATCGTAGACACACATACCTTGAATGTATCAATATCATGAAACTTGGTTTCTATGTATGATTCTTGGTCTTTCTTTCACCCCCTTTCTTTTATCTTTACAGCCCAACCACAGTTTCCCTCCTGCTTCCCTCTGTGCTTCTCCCCTTTACCTTCTCCCACTCCAGCCCACTCTACTCCTGCTTCTCTTTGGAAACAGACAGGCCATCTACAGACAACAAGCAGCCATAGCATATCAAGTTGCAAAAGACAGACAACTCTCCTATTCAGGGAGCTCAGTAGGAGGAAAGGGTCCCAATGGCAGGCAACAGAGTAAAAGTTGTCACCTGATTCCATTGTTAGGAGTCACAGAAGAACACTAACCTCCACAACTGTAAGAAATGTGCAGAAGGTCTGCTTAATTATATACTTCTTTTCTTTCTTTTATTTTTTGAGACTGGGTTTCTCTATGTAAGAGTCCTGGCTGTCTCAGGACACACTTTGTAGATAAGACTGGTCTCTAACAAGCATAACCCTGCTACTGCTTCCTGAGTGCTGGGACTAAAGTCTTGAGGCATCATGTGTGGCACATTTCCTTCCCTTAATGGTTGAATTACATTGTTTTCCAATGAACCATTTTTTATTTCATTGCATCATTAGCTTATATCCTGTTGTTCCATAGTCTTCACTGGGTGATTTTTCCATCGTTAATTTTGAAAATTACATTAAAAATATAAGGCCAAGCACTATCCTACATTGCTAAGCATATTAGCTGTTGCTTTATTCACTTCCTACCCTGTGATGGAAATTGTCCCCATTTTACATGCAGTGATGAAGAATCGGAGTATTGACATCTCTTTCCCATCATCCTCAGCAGATGTAGTAAAATCTGGATATAAATACTGTGAATCTGAATCTAGCCTGCAAATTATCATTACTATTTGGGTAGTATGGGTCTATAAATAAGCATCTATTGTGACCAACATGTATTACAGATTCAAACATCTGTCAATAGGAAATTCATATGTTATATATTTTAAAATTACTCATGGAAGAATAACATTTTTCTTCTTAGTAAAAATTTATTCCAATTGAAAAATGATAGTGCTCTGATTTTCTTGCAAAGCCAGTCCAATGATGGAAGCTCCTTTGAGGATTACTGTCATTTGGTAGCACTGATTTTAAAGACATTTGCACAACCCATATGCATCTCTAAAAAAATCTTTTGTCCAGTAGTATGCAACTATGAGAGCTATCCCACTGCAGCCATAAGGATCATTAATTGTTCAACATATTTTAACACAAAAAAGTATATTCCTGGTCCAAAGCTGTCCAACATTTAATCATCCAGCTGTGTATCTTCTCTTGGGTAAAAACCACCAGTTCTGGCAGCCATTCTTAAGATAGACTTTTAAATTATTTTATGACTCAGTCAGAGCCACTACAAAAAAAGAAAAATTTAAAACCTTACTTTAGTCTACCAAAAAAAAAAAAAAAAAAAAAAAAAAAAAAAAAAAACACAGTTTCCAAAGTATCTCTCAGTGTAAAAATTTCTACATACCATGATTTATGGTATGGATCAGAACTTTCTTGTGTGACCAATTTCATTTCTGTTCCTGTAGGGTAAGTAAAATTTGTTTTGGCTTAAAACTAAGTCACAGGGAACACTCAAAGTAGCCTAGCATCTTCCTTGTTCAGAACCCCACAAGCTTTGTTTTCTTATGTTTTTAACCTTAATTTACAACTTGGTGTTTCTTTGTTTCTTTCCACTGACTTAATTCTGTCATTCTTCCTCTCTCAAAGACCTTTAAAAAAATTAACTAGCATATTACAAACAAACAAGAAAACAAACCTATTTAGTAAGCCTACCCTCTGAGTTTCCATGATTTTTAAGCTAACCAACAGCAAACCTGCAAAATAGTAAGAGATTTCAACTTGATCCATTATTACTTCTGGGGCTAAAACATGATTAATTGTAGAGATCCCTTTGCATCCTATAAATATTTTGACTTGTGATTTAAATGGTTAAATACACAAAGAAACCTACACACCTTAAAGGAGAAACAGTCTACTTTACTTTATTTTTAAAAATGAAAAAAAAAATTACTTTAAAGTTTCTTCCCTTAATTCATTTTGCCAAGATTTGCATTCTTTTAAAATGCAAAGACAGTATTCAAGTTTTATTAACATTAGAAAGAATTTAAGATTAAAGGGCATTCTTACTCAAAACAGAATAATGAGTTACTTAGATTTGCTTAATTCAATTCAATTATTGAGCCAATCCTAACACAGAGAAAGAAGGGCTGTATATGTCTCTCCCCAAAGGTAGCACATATGAATCAAATACAGTGTGAAAGAAAGAATTCCAAGAACCTCAATCAGAAAGACACACTATTGGAGTAAGGTTCCCTATAACAAATTGCATTAAAGCGATTTTCTTCAAACAGTCCCTCTTACAACTAAAATCCTCCTTGTTATGATGGATTTGGTAGTGCACAAGTGTGTGAAACCCAGGCAAGAAACTGAAAAAAAAATGTCTAAGGAATTTTCTTTTTGGTATCTTAAAAAAATCCTCACCTAAGTGGTTACCAGGACAACAGCAAATATTGAGACTGCTCATGATTAACAATCAATTGTGCAGTCAGGTTGTGTGATTTTAGAGAGCATCTATAAAGTAGGACTCCATTTATTTTTCTTTTGACTTGATAAAAGGGTACATTTGTGAGCATCTGGTGTTGGAATGTGAAAAAGTACATATTTTTTTCTGGGGTTCTGGTGCTCCTCTTTTGTGGAAAACTGAACACCACCCACAGCACCTTGATAAAGGTGTCAGCTTTGTTGGATGAAAAGATGACAGAAAATTTTCGCTGATGTTAAGAAACTTATACTTGAGAACAAAATCTTAGAAGCAAAGGGGAAGAGACTCTGCGTTTCGTGATTATGCCAGAAACACCAAGGAGACTCACAGAAAATCTGGTTTTCCGATCCAGGGAAAGTATGTGAATTTAGGGAACGCATCACCAGTCAGCTCACCAAATCACACCCACAAACACACAAGCAAATACCGAGGCTTCTCAGGCGCAACTGTCAGACTACCTGCCTCCTCTCTACCACTTCTAAATCTGCAGCAGTTCCTGATGTGGATTAATACTGATTCCTAGTCTGTGAAACAAAAATGGCACTGTCTTTACCAAGGGACGGTTAGATTATCAGTTTGCCAACCTCAATATTTGGATGGAAATTTAAAATACGTTGTTTTTCCAGGAATTAGACTTTAAAAGTGGGGGAAGCATTGCTTATGCCATACTAGCAGCAAATCGGTTAACCACTAACTTCTTTCTTGTTCAAGAGGCACTTTCAAGTTTCCATTTGGAAGTGAAACTCTCCTGCTCCTTTCGCTCAGAAGAGACCCTCCTCCTTCGTGCTTACACAAAGCTGCTTCTCTGGTTGCTGGTTACTTTGCCTACATTGCAGACTGACACTACGCTGCTTTTGGCAACCTTTCCTCCACTCTAGATGATCAGGACCTCCATCCCTCCTTCCTGGGGGAGGTTACTCTATCCTGTAGGGCAAGTCTCACTCAGGTAAAGCACTGGGTGTGGGTCCACTTCGGTGAGGTTACAGGCTCTATGACTGTTT